>NW_026909713.1:0-124144 GCF_023558435.1 Drosophila sulfurigaster albostrigata | reverse complement strand
TGCTTCATTAAAATAAGTTTTTTCCTAACTTTTTTCTCTGTTATTCCGCTTTTTTTCGCTGATTCAGCTTATTTTGCTTAGAAAAAAATGACACCACTGCTTCCAATGGCCCCCTCGTGGAGTTCCCTCAAGTAAATTTACTTAATTGGTAACTAATTCGAGCGGCGACAAACAAAAATTATAATTGGCGCGTGCCATTCACTTGTAGTTGCAACAACAACTCTTACTTTTAAAACCTTTCCTTATTTGTCAATCTATAACCACTTGAGAATTGCAATATTAAAATTAATAAAATCTACTGTTTGCGCATATCATTTATGTAAACAAACCTGAACTTATACCACCGAAATTTGTCATTGAAATACAAAAGAACATTGCATACTTTTGAGTTGATCATTTCATCTGCATGAAAAAAATTATAGCATTAAAAACAGTATTATCACTAACCATACAATACATAGATGCGTCATCCCATACAAAAATCCTATCATTAAAAACTGAATTATGGCGACCCCAGTCGGGCCGAGCGCTGCGATTCGAACACCAGAGCCTCTTCGGCTCATTCACACACTCAGTTTAGTCGCAGATCAAATGCGGAACGATGAGCACGAGCGTATTTCGTTGCGCTCTGCTTTCGCTTCTATGTATGCGTGTATGTATCTACATGCTTAATACTTAACATAAAATATATAATATACATTAATGTACAAAGGTTAAGTATATTTAAGATATCGTCAATATTATCGGCCTCATACACTCCTTAAATTCCGTACTCTGCAGCCAGACATCTCTGACTTCTTGCTTGTAGGCTTCCTTTGGCATCGTCAATTTGTTGGAAGACGCTCTAATTCAAGTACGAATTCAATTTAAACATCAATGAAATTTGAGTAAAAGTAAACTTAAAAAAGCTGCTTAAATTTGGTCAAAAGCCAGAATTCCCGCTGCCCATCATATTTTTTATTCAATCACACTTCAAAAAAATATTGAAATCCGTCAGAGAATTACAACAACCGAGGGGCAACTCCGACCCTTGATCATTGTCAACAGGTCGAGACCCGGAGGTGCTGGTGGATATGGTGATCGCTCTGATACTGGCATTCAATCAGCAGTTTAGCGAGCATGCGGTGAATGTGATCATCGAAGCCATGCAGAATCGGCCCACAGCCAAAGTGTTCACCGAAAATTTCTTGTTGCTGCTCAATCGAGAAGGTAAAGCCAAACAATGTGTACTTTATATTTGAATGCAGTGTATCCGATCAGCAGTTAGTGCGCGAAATCGCCAACGAATTTCCCCAATTGTTTAAAGACAGAGCCAGAATCTAGAATTGCAAACAGAAAAAACACAACTCCTAAAACCAACTAAAACCAAAATAAATACCAATCTAAAGCGTTGCTAATGAGGCTACCAAAGCGAGCCAACCAAAAATATTTTCAATTTTAAATTGTATAGTTTACAAAACTGAGAAATCAACAGCAGCTAAATAACTTTTCGGATAGCCTTAAACAAATGAATCAACTGCTCGCTATCTCTATCTAATCAAATCAATAACAAGAAATGAAAATGCAAAACAAACAAACTTTTCGACGAATTCAATTTTATATAATATGTGTTTATTAATTTGTAAGACGTTTTTAATTGGTATTAAAATTTATAAACATATTAAGTTTATTGTTAAACGATAAAACAGAAAATTACCAATTATAAAAAAATATTGTTAAATTGAATTGAAGCAGAAAAACACAAAACAAAAAAATGTACAAAAGAATTTTTAACAACAAGTTTATCAAGAAAACAAACAATAACAAGCAACAACAATATAGCAAAAATGCTCACGAAAAAAAAAACGAATTAACTTAACTAAATGCAAAAAGAAATTAATAAGCCGCATTTCAAAGATCAAATATAAAAAATATATATATTATCAAATTGCAAACAACAAGAACAAAAGTGAAAGCAAAATGATATATTCAAGAAATTAATCTAATTACCAAATTCAAATTAGATCTCGAAACTATACTCGATTTTTATACTCTTTCGAATTGAAATTAACACACACACAAACAACAACAACAGCAAACAGTTTCAACATTTTAAAACGATTATAAACAAAGCAAAACGAAAAATTAGTAAAAACGTTTTTATTAACTTTGTTAATTTTGCTCATTTTAAACCAAATGGAAAACAGAAAATGAAAAATTACAAATGGAAAAAGGCAACGCAAAATGCATTGAAAATGTAACAAACAATGAGATTGCAATAATTGTTAAGAGTAATAAAACAAATGGTATAATAACAATAATTATAAAAATTAAAATAAACATCCAGAAAATCAACAAAAATGTTTGCAGTAAATATTACGTATACGCATGCTGAGACGCAGCTGAGTTGTAAGTAAATTGTACAACCTTCGAAATGATTTTCATACTTCATTTAATTTTAGGAATAAATTTATACAAGCAGATTTTGCTTTTATTTAAAATGGGTACCGGATATCACATAGTCGAGTACACTCGACTGTAGCTTTCTTACTTGTTCTTTTGGTATTCCGTTTTTTTTTGCTTTTTTTTCGCTGATCCAGCTTATTTTGCTTAGAAAAAAATGACACCACTGCTTCCAATGGCCCCCTCGTGGTGTTCCCTCAAGTAAATTTATTTAATTGGTAACTAATTCTAGCGGCGACAAACAAAAATAATAAATGGCGCGTGCCATTCACTTGTAGTTGCAACAACAACTCTTACTTTTAAAACCTTTCCTTATTTGTCAATCTATAACCACTTGAGAATTGCAATATTAAAATTAATAAAATCTACTGTTTGCGCATATCATTTATGTAAACAAACCTGAACTTATACCACCGAAATTTGTCATTGAAATACAAAAGAACATTGCATACTTTTGAGTTGATCATTTCATCTGCATGAAAAAAATTATAGCATTAAAAAGAGTATTATCACTAACCATACAATACATAGATGCGTCATCCCATACAAAAAATCCTATCATTAAAAACTGAATTATGGCGACCCCAGTCGGGCCGAGCGCTGCGATTCGAACACCAGAGCCTCTTCGGCTCATTCACACACTCAGTTTAGTCGCAGATCAAATGCGGAACGATGAGCACGAGCGTATTTCGTTGCGCTCTGCTTTCGCTTCTATGTATGCGTGTAAAAACCATAATTACAATGCTAATCAAATCTCTTTTATATATAGCATGTCGTCGGCGATGTTTGCGTGCTATACCGAGTACAGGCTGACAAGATTGGAGACTATGCTTAACGAAGCCAAGATCAAATATGACAGTGTAAGTTGTTAGTTTACAGTCGAGATATATCGATCTCATCAGACTTGCTAATTTCATTATTTCATATCATTTACAGTTATATCATCACACGGAGTTGATCGTGATTGATGACGATGCTAATCTTCCACAACAGGCTTTGCATTGGCAGACAACCAAAAAGAAAAGAGTGCGTGTTGCACGCTGTGCGCAGTTAGAGGAAATGCTCAAGGAGTCTGAGCAAGCTACCAGCCAGCCAGTGGCTGAGCTGCAAGAAGAGTCGGTGTGCAGTGTCAGCGACACTCTAGGCATGCCACCAACTCGACCGGATGAGGATTAGCTGCTTGTGATCAACGAGTGCAAGCTGGAACAGAGCGAATATATGCTAAGCTCTTCACAGGCTGAGCGACTTGAACGCGCTACGATACCGCCTGCAGAGGCAGAACCATTAAATTTAATTAAAACATCTTTAAAAATCAAGTAAAAGTAAACAAAAAATAAATATGGTTAAATTTTCTCAAAAAGCCAGAATTCCCGCTGCCTGCTGTTTTCATAATTTTCACGCAATCACATTCAAAAAATTCCAAATCTGACGGGAAAATAACGGAAATGACACTTCTCATGGAGGCAAGGGGCACGTGGAAAATGGTGAGCTTCCTATTGCAGAGCAAGGCCAATGTGGATGAAAAGACGCAAACGGGAGACACGGCTCTGACGGTTGCGTGTTAAAATGAACGTACCGATGCGGCTCATGTGCTCTTATCGTATGGCGAAGAGCTGGAGCACAAGTCGGAGGGCGGACGTACGCCACTGATGGAGGCTTGTTTACTAAAAGAGTAAGAAACAATAAAAATTTCATTCAGCTCTCTGCCGGCTGACGGAACAGTTCCTTATCAAAAAATTCTAGAACCACTTGAGAATTGCAACAGGCAAATAAGTAAAATTTTCTGTTTACGTTTTGAATTTATGTAAACAAACCAATTATGTTATACAAATTTGTAATTGGAGATCGAATTATTGCATACTTTTAAGCTGATCATTTAAAGAACATAAAAAATCAAAAAAACTACAGTCAAGTGTGCTCGACTCTGAGACCCCCCGCTACCCATTTTGAATAAAGGCAAAATGTAGCGGCAATATTTTTTTAATATATCAAAATAATCGCAAAAATACTCGAAATTTAGCAAAGGCTATTCTAGGTACATTGGTACAGAATTATAGTCAAAATATACCATTGAGTGCGAAGACTGTCAGTCAAAGCAACTAAGACCCCATACAAAAGCATTTCTATAATAACTTCGACAATTTTTATCTGATCGCAACCAAATGTTCTGGAATCATAATTACTATAGTTATTATTGTATATACCAAAATTATTCTAGCTTAAAACTTACGCATGTTATTCGAGTTTCATCGATTTTTGGGGACGAAAGTGGACGAGGCAATAATTTAAAACAAACTTGATCTACGTACAAACATAACAAATGCTGTCGAAAATTATTGTTCTATGTCTTATAGTCCCTGAGATCCAGTGTTCATACGGACAGACCGACATGGCTAGATCGTCTCGAACGTTCGCATAAATTCTCCAAATGTAATTATTTAAAATGCATTTTAAAGTTGAAGGTAGTAACTTTAATAAATTGGTTTTATGAAATTTACTGACTAATTAAATTTTATTTGTGTATTTTAGATCGATGAACCCTTTTTTATTTATTTTGTGAACGTCTTTTTCATGTTTAGTTAAAGTTTTAGTTGTGATGCCACGAAATCCCACAAATAGTATGTATGTTAATGTGTTCGTCTGACTTTTGGGGTACTGTATGCCAAAAATCAGCTGCAGAAATTTGCAGAGGTTAATATAATCGGAAAAATACTGATGCCATCTAACGTTTACCAAGGGAAAGTTTTTCCGTATTGTGCTTTTGTTTTGTTCTCGTCGCTCGTGTTTGTAATGTTTTTTGAAATATTTTTATTTATTTATTTCATTGAAATTCACTTTTTAGGAGATTCCCAGAAGTGTGCATTTACAAGACTATATATTTTTAATCTTTGGTGTGCAGAAGGTGGCACCAACGATGGAAGATTAAAAAAAATTATTGAAGTTATGCAAGAGCAAATTGAAAACAACGGTTACATTCCCAAACTAAGCCAACTACCATAACGAATTAATTGCATATACAAAAAAATTGCTACTTTTTGGGATAGCTACAAGCGGAAGAAAACTGCAATTATGCAATATCAATCAAGTTGGCTTAATGAAATAGAAACAATTGTGTTGACCTGTGGTCATGAGTTGTCTCAACCAAAACAAGAAAGTGCCAATCTTGGACGGCAGCAAATTCATTTTACAGATTGTTCGAATAGAGCAAAACGTCGAAGGATTGCTATAGCGAAAATGGATAACTCTGCTGCTTCCTTGCTTCGATCGTGCAGCTTGTCTTCAGGCCCAAAACATTGCCAAGCCAATATTGACGAAGTTTTATCACTTTTTGTGGAGACGAATTTAACGAAACATCAATATTTGCTTATTCGTAAGTTTATTAATACGCTTGTTTCATTTGATATATTGCCTATTTACGAGCAGGTTTTGAAAGCAAGAAAAAAAACAGCTACCCAGAAGATATCAGCGTTACTGAAGCAAAAGCTGAAGTTCAATTGCAATGTTTGTTAAACCATACAGCCTCACGGATTTTAAAACTTCAACACGAAGTTATTGAGAACATTAAGGATGATTCCGCTAAAAACTTAATTTTGATAGGAAAATGGGGATTCGATGGTAGCACCGGACAGTCTGAATATAAACAGAAAGCGCTTAACAATAATTTGGACGACTCTACTCTTTTCGTTACCTCATACGTACCATTGCAGCTGATTACAAATTCCAGTGATCCCAAAGGTCAAAAAATAATTTGGAAAAATCCCCGACCGTCATCTACACGCTTCTTCAGACCAATTAGGTTCCAATTTGGAAAAGAAACAGCTCAATTACTTATTTGTGTTTACAATTTTTGCTATGGCAGCTGTATGATATAGTTTTCCGATGTGGACCATATTTGGCAAGCATATATAAAACTGGTCCAAGCATACTGTAAGTTTGGTTTACATATCTTGAAAAACAAAAAAGTTTTTCATACTTATTTCTATCCTATCGTTCCTATGGCATCTATATGATATAGACGTACGATATGACCAATTTTTTACTATGAATTTCAAATATTTTTTTAGAATTTTGGAAAAAATTTTACATTTATATCTCAACGGAAAGTATTTATGGCCGCGGCTCCATACATGCCCAACCACTGTACAGCGGGAATTATACTCCACCGAATGGCTGCACTTATAGTAATGAATAACAGTAAGTAGGCTGTAAGCGTAACGTATCATACATTTATGTACGATATTATCACGGTTGCCAGATTTGGCTCTTTTTAGCCAAAACTGGCTCTTTTTTTTCTCGTTGGCTCTTCGGACCATTTTTATTGAATTTGTCTCTTTTTTGCTAATAGCTATACAAATTATAAATTTGAAAAAACGAATTCATTTTTTATTAATGCATTTTTGTTGCAATTCTAAAAGTGATAAATGTCTGAAACCTAAAACTGCCTGATCGAAACTAAATTGTTCCGCTGGTATGATAACTCTAAACAAGGTATGGTATTGGTATGGTAACTTTCACATGTGCTTCTAAATTTGGCGGGGATTGTGGTGTCTCAAAGTGTGCGAAAATAAATTGTACAAAATGGACAAGTAAGTAAAGAAATCATGTACTATATTGTTTATCTCTGGTTTAAGCAGGAAATTTTTCTCGTGGATGGTAGCGTTCGTCGTCAAATTTCGTGTTCGTCAAAATGTTCGCATGAGATTAAAATTATTCTCTTTTGTCTGTGTTTGCACGAACATGTTCGCCAATGGATGGCAACGTTTGCACGAACATCATTTGCGCAATCGTTTTGTAGAGCACGTATTTGCGCAGCGCAAAATGAGCAAACAATTTTTACAAGAATTAATTTTTTCTCTGGAAAATCAGCCTGCTGTATGGCATGCCAAATGCGATGCTTATAAAAATAAAAATTTACGAAATAAGTCATGGGAAGTGCTATTGGAAAAATATAAAGAAATCGATGAGGACGCCACAATAGACACAGTGAAAAAAAGTTAACTCGTTGCGTGCGTCATATAGACGAGAATTGCAAAAAATAAGAAGCGAAAAATCTGGCGCTGGAACGGACGATGTGTACCAGCTGAGCCTGTGGTACTTCAACGATTCTTCTTTTCTGCATGACACAGAATCCTCGGTCGATGGAATCACCAGTTTTGATGACGGCCAGGAAAATGAAACAGTAAGTATTTTAATAAAATTAAAAGCAAAAGTTTATTGTGCATATTAAGAACATATTTTTATATTATATTCGGTCATTCTGCCAAGGTACTGCTCCAATAGTGTTGAAATATTCGCGAAATTTATCACGAATTTGTTTTGCATTTTCTGGGCAATTCCCACCTCTCAATGGTTCCAAATCGTCCATTTGATGGTTGGAATGAAATGAGTAGTCTGCATCTGCTGAGTCTCGCAAATATACTGCGCCATTCTTTTTTGATAAATAGTTGTGCAAATAGCAACAACATAAAACAATAACAGAAGCCTTCTCCGGCTCTAAAGGGATAGTATTTAGAAGAATTCTGAATCTGTTGGCCATAATGCCAAATGCACCGCTCTTGAGAGGCGGTAATTAAAAATGAGCTCCTCCTTTTCCAATTTTTGACGACTGTACGGCTTCATCAAATTTTGCGACAATGGAAAGGCGTCGTCCCCTACTACCACATATGGCAGTTCATATGAAGTACTTGGTATTTGGCGAGGCTTCGGAATGAATAGCGATTGGTCATCATAGCGCCTTTTGTATTCAGATTGTGCAAATACACCAGCATCTGATGCCCTTCCATTTGCTCCAACTTCCACGCAAATAAATTCATATTCTGCGTTGACAATCGCCATCAGGACAATGCTGAACGTCTTTTTGTAATTAAAATAGAAAGATCCTGATGACTTTGGTCTCTTGATATGCACATGCTTTCCGTCGATAGCTCCTATGCAATTTATGAAATTCCATTTTTTTCTCATAGTCATCAGCAGTTTCTTTCCACTCTTCTTCATTTCCTGGTATCTGAAATAATATAATATGAAATACGTAATTAATAGTCAATTTTATTTTTTAGCCGAAGGCGTCGAAACGAAGACATTATGAATCATCGGAGTTCCTACAGAAGGCAATAGCGCACTTGGACAACATCAGCGCAAAGCAACCAAAATGTGAAGCTGACATATATGCTGAAGGATGGGCTGCCATGTTCAAGCAGTTGTCGAAGGAGCAGCAGCTTTTTGCCAAAAAAGGCATGGACGAGCTCCTTATGCAAGGGCGGATGAATATGCTGACATATCAAGAAGGGGGTGTCAAGCATTGCAAATATTCCGAATAAAATAAATATAAATAATAGTCAAATGCAATGCCAGATGCCAATCCCGGTGTATCCTCGACAACAAATTTTTCGTGCGAGCACTCCACTTATGAGCGACTCATCATCTTTTCAATCATCACAGTCGCAAGACATAAACAATCAAATAATAATTTCAGAAAATAGAAACGTTCCTGCTGCATCCTTTGCAGATTTATTTAACAACGATGAATACGTTTAAACCAATTGATATGTATTACAAAAAATTTAATATAAAATTTTTTACCTTGATATAAGGCTTTAGTATTTTAATTATCGCTGTATACGTTTCAATAATTATGCGTCCAAGGCTCTGTGGAGAAATTCCTGTTAAAAATTTCAGGTCTTCATAGCTTTGGTCACTAGCCAAAAATTCGCAAAGTCGCTAAAAGGCGTTCATTTGCGCTTATTGCCTCACGCATTAGTGTGTCCTGTTTTCGTATTTCAGGCTCTACGAAGTTTAAAAGTTCTTCATAAATAGCACTGCCCATTCCATAGGAGACGTTTCATTTAACTCCTTTAAAAGATTCGTATGTGTGAATTTTTGGCGCTTAGCGTACCATTCCTTCATCCACATACTGTGCTTCCTTTTTTGCACTTCCTCTTTTATTTTCTTTTTTTGTTGTAAGCAAATGTGTATTGCCATCAGTTACAATTACAATTGCAATCATTTTGGTATAACATTTCAATGACTACAAATGGATTAAATGAAAGTGTGTTAATTTTGTACACAACTTATTATCACTCCCACACAGCTCTGCTGCAGCAGAGCTAAAATTTTTTGCAATTAACAGCATAACGCTATGCAAGGAATTAATTTTTTTTAAGATAAGATAAGATAAGCTGTTTCATTGAAGAAAAATGGTTTGTCTATGTTTTTATATTACTTTCTAATGATAAAAGTTAGAAAAATCAAAATAAAAAATAAAAATTTGGCTATTTTTTTATTCAAATTGGCTCATTTTTAATCGTAGCAACCGTTGATATTATGTGTTTATACATTGTCTATAAATGTAAATGTATAAATACATAATAAGATAGAGAAATAATAATAAATGAAATAATAAAAAAAAACAAACAAAATCTGCTTATTTATTGTATTGTTGTTGTCAATTGTGTTTCAATTTTTTTTCTTCTAGAATAAAAGTTTTGTTGGGAATACAGAAGGAATTCGAGGGACGAAAAGATTCAACGCCACTGATAGAAGCGGCTTTTGCGGGTCATAATGACATTGTCATGGTGCTGCTCAGCCACAACGTCGATGTAAATGCACGTTGTGCCAATGGGAACACGCCGCTCATGCTTGCCTGCGGGGCGGTTATGTGAATGTAGTGAATGTACTGCTAAGACATGGCGTCAACGTTGAGGAGCAAAATGTGGTCGGACCATATCGCTTATCCCGCATTTGCCGGCCATGTAAAAGTAGACGAGGTTAGTATCGAGTCATGGGCAGTAAATTGACCATTGACAAGTGATTATAATCCTAGATTTGATTGAATCGAATCGATTAATGATTTCGTTATTAGATATCTTATGTATAGAGAATGTATAAACTACTCCCGCCCTTTAATCTGTTGATTAATCTAATGCTAAATGTCTCTCTCATACTTCTCATACTTAAATGTCTCTCTCATACTTCTTCTCAACACCCGATCGAATAATTTCAACGAGAGTGCATTGTCACTGGCTAGCTACATGGGTCATTTGGATACGGTGTGTTTCCTACTGCAAGCCGGCGCCGATCACGTGCACTTCGCTCTCATAGCGGGTTCAGCTTACTAAAGGAGGCTATTGAATGGACTGTGATTCTTTAGTTCAGACGTTAATTTATTATTATACACCTGGCTTTTTTTTATTTAAAAATTTACTTCCATTACAGAATATATTAAATTCATTACAATTGAAAGTTAAATTCTCGAATTTGATTTCTTTCATAGCTTGAATTCAGCACTGCACTATAGGAAAAAAGTCAATATTTTTGGCATAAAATCAAATTATTTTACAAATTATTTAAAAAAAAAAAATTTATTTTTTGAATTTACATACCCTAATTAGCCAAGAACCGTTATCTAAGATTTTTTACTAACAACATCATAGTGTTGATAAACGAACAAAGTCAGCTGTTCGATTGACTTTGTAGTGAAAAAATCTTTGCAAACTTTCACTGTTTATTTTGTGGTGCAACAAATTGATTTATTATTTCTGATTATGGCAAATCGTAGCAAAGGTATTTATAAATGTATCTTAGATTACATGTTTTGATTATTATGACTTGTTCTCTCATACTGTCAAGTGTTTGTATCTCTCATATTCTTTTCAACTTAAAACTAACAAGTTTGTTTGTGTTAATTCAGCAACTTATGAGCTCCCGACACGTGCACTGCACTTCTCGAAGCTTACTAAAGGAGAAAATGGACAGGCGTTCGACGTTAAGATTATTATACACCTGGCTTTTTATTTACTTCCATACAAATATATTACTTCATTACAATTGAAAGCAATTTCGAATGAAATCTTTAAATCAGCAAATATCAAAAAATCAATATTTTTGGCATAAAATCAAATTATTTTACAAATTATTTAAAAAAAAATTTATTTTTTGAATTTACATGAAGGCAATGCACTGTGGTTGCGCCCGTAGGCCATAAATCGAAAAATCGACTTAAAAATAATTAGTCAAAATGTAAAAAATTTGACTCAAAATTGTCCACATTTTGTCATTGCAAGCTAGTTTTTCCGGAAATCTAACGGGACATTCTAAAAATAGAATGCAAAGTGTGAACACGTCTTCAATTTTGGTGCTGCAGCTGCCTTTAGTGAGCTTTTCGTCAAAACAAAAGTGAAGTTCAAAGTGGTCGGACGTTCGCAAAAATTCACCAAATTGAATTATTTAAAAAGGGTATTAAAGTTGAAGATATTTACTTTAACAAGTTCTTTTACGGAAATTAATTTGAATTATTTATTATTTGTTATTGTTAAATTTTAATTAATACTAATTTTCAGTGAATTGTGATCGTCATTTTCTCTGTTTAAGTAGATTTTTAGATATGTTGCCCCCTGATTCCCCCTTTATGAGTGATATCAGTGCATTTGCCAATGTTTTCAGGTAATAAAAATGTTAAGTTCAGCTGCAGATTTTGGCAGATGTGTATATACTCATTAATAAACTCAAGCTATCTTACTGTTTTCAAGGTCAAATTTGCGACGCAATCTGCTGCTCCTTCTTTGCCTTTGTGATGTTTTTTTTATGTTTGTGGACAATTTTACATATTATTTTTTTTCGATTATTTTTATATTATCATTTTTTATTTGCGCTTCTTATAACTACGAGCTTTTACGCATGTACATCTTTGATCTTTGGTGCACAGAAGAGGGCACGAATGCAGAAAAAACTCGAAGAGAAATTAGTTTGATAGAAGCAAGCAGAAAGATAATTAAAATACTCTTATACATATCTTGGATGCTAATAATCAAATTTTAGCATTGTAACTCCACCGGAAGTATTTTGGCGCACTATCGGCATATAAGGTTGTATGGGAGCTATAGGATATAGTATTCCGATCTAGACAATTTTTTTACTATATATACAAAATATTTTTTTAGATTTTTGGGGAAAATTTCATAGCGATATCTCTACGGGAAATATTTATGGCCGCGGCTCCATACAAGCCCAACCACTGTGCAATGGTCCGATTCAAAAAGCAACAAAATCCGAAATTACACATTAATCTTAATAGTATATATAACAAATTTCAAGTTTTTATCTTTAAAACTAGAGTTTATGCCAAAAAAATCGACTTTTTTCCCATAGTGCACTGTTGCAAATTACTGCTGAGACAAGTTAATTCAAGTGACTCTATCGATTTATTTATAATATTTGACAGCTATCGATTGTATATTCATTTCTTGCTTAGTTAATCGTGCCTTTCCACTTGTCCCTTAAATAACTTATTGAGCTTGAATCTTCTTACTCATATTTGCTTTTATTTTGCTTGATTGTAGATAATAAAAAGACAATATATATGCATACATATATAAAAATTAAAGTTTATTATTAATTACTAAAATTCTTATCAAAATATCTTCAAATATATATATGTCGCTACCGTTAGTAACATAAAGTAAAAACATATTTGAGATAAAACATATTTAAGCAAGTACAAGTAAATAAAAGAAAACTTTTTACTGAAAGTAAACGTAATTTTAAAACAAGAGATACATTTTTTTTAAAGCAATTGCATTTGTTTATAATTTCGGAATATTCGTATTATTGAAAACAAGTAATAAAGAAAAATTTTGAATAAAAGTAAAATATTGCGGTATTATTTTCAAAATATACCGAAAATACTATAAAATACTAAAAATGTACCAAAGAGTCTTATTTGTTATATCGATACAGTTCCACATTCAAAATATACCATAGACGGCACAATATACAAGATTGTCGGCCAAAGCAACTAAGACTAAGACCCTAGTAAGTAGGCGTCTTTCCCATACAAAAGTATTTCTTTAATAACTTCCACAAATATCTGATCGCAACAAAATTTTCAGGAATCATAACTACTACAGTAATTATTGTATATACCAAAATTCGTAGCTTTAGCTTTAAAATTAGGCTTGTTATTCGATTTTTTTGATTTGCGGGGGCGGAAGTGGGCGTGGCAAAAATTTGAAACAAACTTGATCTGCGTGCAAACATAACAAATGCTGTCGAAAAAATTAGAGCTCTATCTCTTATCTCTGAGATCCAGTGTTTCATACGGACGGACAGACGGACAGACACACAGACGGACAGACGGACATGGCTAGATCGTCTCGGCTGTTGACGCTGATCAAGAATATATATACCTTATAGGGTCGTAGATGCCTCCTTCTACCTGTTACATACATTTCCTGCCGGCACAAAGTTATAATACCCTTCTACCCTATGGGTAGCGGGTATAATTAACTCTCCCTCTCTTGGTGTTGTTGTTGGCTATTGTCTATCTTGTCACAAGACTCTTGTGTCTAGCTCGGCCCGCGCTCTCTCAGTGCTTGTGCTTTGTGCTCTCTATGACTCTTGCTCTCAACGCTGTTTAGAAGGGTGACTCTCCTCCCTTGGTGTTGTAGTTGGCTATCGCCTATCTTGCGTCTCGCTCGACCTGCGCTTACTTTTTGTGCTTTGTGCTCTTTGTAAGTACAGATCATTATACCCGCTACCCATAGGGTAGAAGGGTATCCGGCAGGAAATGTATGCGTCATCTCCGCCCTATAAAGTATATATATTCTTGATCAGCGTCAACAGCCGAGACGATCTAGCCACTCTGTCCGTCTGTGTGTCTGTCTTGTCCGTGTGTGTCCGTCCGTCTGTCCGTATGTAGATCTCAGAGACTATAAGAGATAGAGCTATAATTTTTTCGACAGTATTTGCTATGTTTGCACGCAGATCAAGTTGTTTCAAATTTTGCAAAACCAAAAATCGAAAAACAAGCGTAAATTTAAAGCTAGAGCTGTGAATTTTGGTATATAGTATAATTACTATAGTAGTTATGATTCCTGAAAATTTGGTTGCGATCAGATAAAAATTGTGGAAGTTATTAAAGAAATACTTTTGTATGGGCAAAAACGCCCACTTACTAGGGCTCTTAGTTGCTTTGGCCGACAATCTGGTACATTGTGCCGTCTATGGTATATTTTGAATGGTGTGCTGTATCGGTATACCAAACATACCATTTGGTATATTTTAGTATTTTTAGTATTTTCGGTATATTTTGAAAATAATACCACAATATTTTGCCCTTATTAAAATGGGTAGCGGGTATCTCACAGTCGAGCACACTCGACTGTAACTTTCTTACTTGTTTTAGTTTGCAATTCATTTACCTATCATACTTTGTTTATATTTCTTAGTTTTGTTTTTGTTTGGTTTAACTAACTTTGTCTTAGCAATATGTTAGTCTGCTATAACAAAACAAGTAAGAAAGTTACAGTCGAGTGTGCTCGACTGTGAGATACCACTACCCATTTTAATAAAGGCAAAATATTGCGGTATCATTTTGAAAATATACCGAAAATACTTAAAAATACTAAAATATACCAAATGGTATGTTTGGTATATCAATATAGTACCACATTCAAAATATACCATAGACGGCTCAATATACCAGATTGTCAGCCAAAGTAACTAAGACCCTTATAAGTAGGCGTTTTTGCCCATACAAAAGTATTTCTTTTATAACTTCCACAATTTTTATCTGATCGCAACCAAATTTTCAGGAATCATAACTACTATAGTTATTATTATATATACCAAAATTCACAGCTCTAGCTTTAAATTTACGCTTGTTTTTCGATTTTTTGATTTGCGGGGGCGGAAGTGGGCGTGGCAAAATTTGAAACAAACTTGATCTGCGTGCAAACATAACAAATGCTGTCGAAAAAAAATTATAGCTCTATCTCTCGTAGTCTCTGAGATCTAGGTGTTCATACGGACAGACGGACGGACACACAGACACACAGACACACAGACACACAGACGGACAGACGGACATGGCTATATCGTCTCGGCTGTTGACGCTGATCAAGAATATATATACTTTATAGGGTCGGAGATGCCTCCTTCTACCTGTTACATACATTTCCTGCCGGCACAAAGTTATAATACCCTTCTACCCTATGGGTAGCGGGTATAAAAATGGTGACAAAATGGGTAGAGACCCCGAAGGCGATATCGCTGGGTTTATACGGCAGACGCGAACTGATTTTAAGAATGTATTGGCTTAAAAAAACTCCCTGATAGCTTCTGGTTTTAAGAGTATGAAGCTCTTGAGGCTCCTGTATATGTTCCAAGTTTATCCGTACTACCCTCTGGCAAATTAATGTCATTTAGTTCACCGTCTCCTCAACTCCCGGTAGCTCTGGAGGCTCTACACCATGACATTACGTCATTAAGTATGGAATTTTCTGCTACTGCTGTGATTTTAGTGTCGGCTGAGATGGAGTCGGTTGAAGAAATTCAACCATCACAATCCTCTATCGAGATCATCAGTTCTGCAACGATTTAAGAATCGCCTCCAGCTCCTGTTTTAGTTGTCTACAACACGTTAGTTGCGGTGCAACCGCTTAAACAGATTTTTGTCTCAAGGCTTGCCCCTGATACGACATCTGATGATGTTCGGGCTTATATTAAGTCCAAACCTCAAGCCAGTGTTAGGGTGGACAAATTTCATTTCTCGTACGAGCAGGAAGTTTCATCTTTTAAAATAAGTGTTCCTGCTGAACAATTTAGCATGATGTGGAGTAGAGTTTGGTCGGATCACCTATTAGTCAAAGAATTTGTTGCTAAAAAAGAAAAATCGGTCTCCGGTTTCTCTTCCCAAAAGTAACAAGAATTTTAATTCAAAGCCTTCTTCTATGTCTGTCAGTTCAAAAACTAACATCCTCTTTACTTTTTGGCTATCAGAATGTATGAGGTATTTGCAGTAAACTTACTGACTTATATTTAAATAGTGTATCTTTCCCTTTCAATGTCATTGCCTTTACTGAAACATGGTTAAAAAATGACTTCCTTGATACGGAAATCTTTTCTAGTAGATTTTCCGTATACAGACGTGACCGCAAGGTACGTCGCGGTGGTGGGATTTTAATTGCAGTAGAGACTCAATTTACTTGATAATTGATAGATCACACTTCTGATATTGAGCTTGTGTCTGTAAAATTATCCTTTGGTATTTTTAACATTTTTAGATGATGATGCTTCAGATGATGCTCTGTATTTAGCCCATTTTTCTATAATCAATAACATTTCTAACATGCTTTCTGATCGTGATTACTTTATAGCCCTTGGTGATTTCAATATTGCTGGTATCTCATTCCGCCAAGAATTTTAATGGACTGTGCCCCTCTACATCCCATGTTTTTATCGATAGTCTTTTTTGGAGTATCATTGTCTCAGATTAATGGTATTCCAAATTGTTTGAACAGGTCTCTAGATTTTATTTTTGTTTTAGACCTATAGTCCTGTTCTCTATCGAGAATATCTCCTATATCCTGTCCTGAAGACCCTTACAATCCCACTTTCGAAATTATGTTGGAGCTTCCATATTTTGCGTCAGGGTCTAGTGTACGTTGTGGTGAGCGTTCTCGTTGTTTTCGGAAAACAGATTTTGAGAAACTTTCCTTGCTTATATATCAAACTGACTTGTCGCAACTTTCTTTGTCTGGGAACATGGATATAGCGGTTGATTTTTTTATACTACTTTGAACTCGCTATTTGATGCTTGTGTTCCATCAAGAATTCCATATTTGTCTAATAAACCCTTCTAGTTTACTAAAAAATTATCGAACTTAACAAATCGTAAGTCGAGACTTTTAAAAAAAAATTAAAGAAAACTGGCTCTTCTCTTGATTCTGTTGCTCAAGCTGCTTTCCGCACTCATAATAATGAGTTTTATAATAATTATTTGAGTAGATGCAGATTAAGATTTCAGCGTGATCCAAAACGATTTTATGACTTCGTTAACTCTTAGCGTAGATCCGCGTCATCGCCAGCATTTATGTCTTTGGAGAATATGACAGTATCTAATGATCCTGGTATTGCCGATTTATTTGCTGACTTTTTCCAAACGAAATATTCTGTCCCAAGTTTTCAAAAAATTCCTTCTCTTATCCTTATCAAGTAAATTCATCTAATTGTATTTTTGGTCCTTTAATTACTGAAAGCTCTATTTTAACGGAACTGTTGGCTATAAAACCTGTTTTTTTCGGAAGGCCCGGATGGAGTGCCTAGTTGTGTGCTGGTAGTATCTGTAAACCGCTTCTTAAATTGTTGAATTATCCGTTACCTCATGCTCTTTTCCAAAAATCTGGAAAAATCATATATTATACCTATCCTAAAAAAGGAAACAAAACTAAAGTTCAAAATTATCGCGGTATATCTAAATTGTCTGCGATTCCAAAAGCATTTGAAAACTTTTAACTTTTCAACTGCAACTTCTGTGTAAATCTATAATTTCGCCTTACCAACATGGGTTTGTGAAATCTAGGTCCACTTATTGGACCTAGGACCTAGTTAGTTATCCACTAACTTATTGGAGTTCTCCTCAATTGTAATTAAAGGATTCGTGAATAAAATGCAAAGAGGGTGCTGCTCAACAACTAGCAGATACCCTCAACAAATGTAGGGCTGACATCACTCCTATCCAGGAAATGTGATGGATAGGACAAGGCTGCATAAAGAAGAAGAACTGTGACTTTTACTACAGCTGCCATCCAGAACGGCTTGAATTTGGTTGTGGTTTCGTTGTAAGTACGAGGCTGCGGCGCCGAGTCTCTCACTTTCGGCCAACAAACGAGAGAATTGCAACGATCCGAATTACTGCCAAATTCTTTAACATCAGCCTGATATGCGCACATGCCCCAACGGAGGAAAAGGACGATGCCACCAAGAACGCTTTCTATGAGGAGCTCGACCGAGCTTATGGCCGCTGTCCTTCCCATGACAATTCTCCTCGGGGACTTTAATGCAAAGGTAGGACGAGAAGACATCTTTAGTGCCACCGTCGGGCGATTTAGTCTACATGAGACCACCTCGAGAAATGGTCTCAGATTAATATGCTTTGCAGCTGCGCATAATATGGTAGTTCGTAGTACTGGATTCCGTCATTTGGACATCCATAAGGCATCTTGGCTCTCTCCCGATCGAGTGACCAGAAATAATATCGATCATGTTGTGATTGATGCAAGGCACGCATCTAATATACTCGACGTTCGATTCTGTCGGGATCCCAACATCGACTCCGACCATTATCTTGTTGCAGCTAAGATTCGCACACGGTTATGTGTGGCGAAGATTGTACGTCGAAGTGCGTTAAGAAGGCTGGACATCGGAAAGCTGCAATCACAACAGGCGAAGAATGCATTCTCCACTCACGTTTCGAGGCTATTAAGCCGAGCACCTTTAATACCTGAAGACATAAGGGATATGTGGGCGCTCATAACTCACTCCCTGCGAACTTCGGCAGAAGAAGTGCTTGGATTCCAGCGTCCTCTAACAAGGAATCCATGGTACGATCAGGAGTGTCATGACGCAACAGCTGCAAAGGACGCCGCCTACAAAAGAACACTGCAGGCTGGGGCGACACGAGCTATTATGGATGTCTACAGGTCGAGAAGAAGAGACAAAAAACGCCTTTTCAGACGCAAGAAGAAAGAGCAGGAAAGGCGAGAGTGTGAGAGCATAGAGAGCAGCAGATGCAGGAATGAAGCACGTAACTTCTACCAGAGGGTCAAGCGTCTGACCCAAGGATTTAAGACTGGTGGTGACACCAACTACCGCGGAATTAGTCTTCTTCAGTTGCATACAAGGTCCTAACGAGCGTATTGTGTGAAAGACTGAAACTCCATGCTGAAGCACTGATTGGACCTTATCAGTGCGGGTTCAGGCCTGGCAAGTCCACTGTTGACCAGATTTTCACCTTGCGCCAAATCCTGGAGAAGTCTTACGAAAACCAGATCGACACGTACCATCTCTTCGTCGACTACAAAGCCGCATTTGATAGCCCCCCGGTGAGATCGCATATATACGCCATGTCTGAGCTTGGTATACCAGCAAAGCTGACTAGACTTTGCAGAATGACATTGAGCAACACCATCAGCTCTGTCAAGGTAGGAAGTGGCCAATCCGAAATCTTTACTACCAAGTGTGGCCACAGACAAAGTGACTCGCTGTCTTGTATAATCTTCAATATTCTCATGGAGAGTATTAGAAGAAAGGCTGGTGTGCATCGGACGGGCACGATATTAACCAACAGATGTGTCCAGCTCCTTGGTCACACTTATGATATTGATATTGTTGGCCGCACCAAGCGTGATGTCACAGGAGCCTTCGGGGCTATTGAAAAGGAATCAGCAAAAGTAGCACTAGCAGTGAATATGGAGAAAACAAAGTTTATGGTGTGCTCTAGCAGAGAATAGTAGAGCTCTCTCTTCGCAAAATCTTTGGTCCAATCTGCGTGGGCGATGTTTATCGCATCAGATACAACCACGAGCTGTATGAGCTGTACGGTGATGTTGACGTAGCCAGTCAAAAGAAATCTCAAAGACTTCGCTGGCTGGGCCACATTGCCCGTAAGGATGAAGACGCTTCGGCTCGTAAAGTGTTTGATGCGGTGATTGTTGGGACACGAAGGAGACGACGACCCCGAACGCGTTGGCAAGACCAGGTG
Source organism: Drosophila sulfurigaster albostrigata (assembly GCF_023558435.1). Classification (NCBI taxonomy): domain Eukaryota; kingdom Metazoa; phylum Arthropoda; class Insecta; order Diptera; family Drosophilidae; genus Drosophila; species Drosophila sulfurigaster. Next base: position 104,166 of record NW_026909713.1, on the reverse strand, counting down.
ATGGAAACCCTGCCCACACTTGGTGTTACCAACTGGCGAAGGCGCGCTCAGGACAGAGACGCGTGGAGGCACATTGCGCTTCAGGCCGAGACCCGATAAAAGGGTTGTCATGGCCATAAAATAATAAAGAATAAAATGCAAACGGATGTCATTTACACCGATTTTAATAAGGCTTTTGACTCAGTAAATCATCACCTCTTACTGTATAAACATAATATTTTATGGTTCCTCATAGACTAATTAAGTGGATGGCTTTGAATCTAAATGTGTCCAAGTTACTTCTGGTGTGCCCCAGGCTAGTCATTTGGGTCCTCAATTGTTCACTTTGTTCATAAATAATCTTCCTTCTGTTATTGAGCATTCCCGTGTACTTATGTACGCTGACAACGTTAAGCTTTGCCTGACATTTAACGATAGTCTTGTGAGTTCTCTGTTGCAATGTGACCTTAATCGTCTAGAATCTTTGTGCAGAGTAAATATGTTACATCTCATTTGAAATAAATGTAAGCTTATGATCTTCTGTAGGGGTTATTCTCAGGCAAAAATTATGTTTTATGTGATGGTCCTCTAGAACGGATTGAATCGGTAAATGACATTTTAATTCTACTTGATGCAAAACTAAAATTTGATAAACATATTCTGTCTGTTGTAAATAGGGCCATGGGTGTACTAGGATTTATAAGACGCCGGTCGAAAGAATTCAACAATTCCTACACTACTAAAACTTTGTACGTCTCACTGGTTCGTCTTATCATTGAGTACGGATTTCCAGTCTGGAATCCTCAGTATAGGGTTTATCAAGATAGGATTGAGTCGGTGCAGCAATAATTTTTGATATTTGCTCTTCGTAGTTTAAATTGGAACAATAATATTAGATTACTATCCACTACTAAACTTTCCTTCTCTTTCTGACCGTAGAACTATGCAAAGTGCTGTTCTCGTACAGAGACTAAGTAATGGTGAAATAGACTCTTTGGAACTGTTAAATCAAATTAGTTTTGCGGTTCTGGTCAGGATCACTAGGAATTTTCTTCCTCTTCTCATTTCACGTGGAACTACTAGCTTTACTTGTCATAATCCCTTCCGTATTCTGTGTGTGAATTATAATAATCTCAATAACGTAGTTGCTACAATAAATCTATTCCTCTGCTTAAAACCTTATTATTAGCATATTTATCGAGTATTTAATTGTTTTTTATCCTCTTCTAAATATATCCTAACATATTTTGCTTCCCTATTAATATAATACTACTACTGTATTTAATTAGCTGTCCAGCGTCTTTAATATTTATTCGAGGTTTTCGATTAATGCATGCTGTTTACAAATTTATTTTGTTTTGTCCGCGCGTCAACAAGTCCGTGCTTGGTATCGCTGGGCCACTTGATGACACTGCCGCTAGTACGTCAACGTCCAAATAAAAAAAAATTGCAATTTGCAGCAATCAAACCGATGCATACTTACATATATAGTTCTCTGCCATTAAGCATCAAGCGCACTTGTTGCGTCGCCAGCAATCACACCCAGGCAGCATTAATCTCGATGAACAGCAGCAGCAGATACCTTAGAGGAAGCAGTAGACACCACGGAAGAATCATCAGCCCATCGTGTTACCGGTATGTACTACCAGATGATCCCGATTCGGCGGCCTGCAGCAACACATCCGAAGACGCACCACTTGGATCAACGATTTGCACCTGGTATTCCTGCTATGTTTGTGCCGCATATATTGTGCGGCCGGCATGCACACACAGCAGCAGGGCTTCCGACTTTCGACAGCTTGACGCGACACACGGACACAAAAGAAGCAAAACACCATGGAAGGAATCACCAGCCAATACACTGAGACACGTTGTCTCATACCAACACACATGCACCTGCATGTAAACAAGGTGATACCGATTAGCGGTTCGGCAGCACTACATCCGACATACGCATCACTCGCTAGCCGATAACTGCAATCTTAAAGGGCTGCAATACTGGACAAGATGCTATGCTTAGGTCGCGCGCTCAGCGCGTTTGGCATCACATTCAGCAGTGTCGAATTACCGAAGAGCAGCAGAATTACCGAACACAAAGCAGCAAACATCATGACGTATACCATAAGCAAATACACGGAGTCACGCCATGTCTCCAACACACATGCAATTTCAATTGCATGCAATCGAGGTACACCGACTGGAGTTTTACAGCACCATATCCGACACGACGCACCACCCATTTTGCTGCTACCTGGAATCGCTCGACATGCTGCTATATTGGAAATTTAGGATAGGCTTAAGTCGCGCAATTTTCTTTTTGATTTTTGTGCGACCGGCTTCTTAGCAATGCCACTATTTACACATGACACGTCTGCCATGCGTAAAAAAACACTCCAGTAACTAAAGCTCTTTTTGTGCTTTTGTCCCAATTGAGCTTGCAGTGCTAAGCGTACGAAAATAGGCATCTGATCTGGTCGATAAAACTGAAGATTCAATACCACTGTTGTTCAATGCAACTTCTGCATTGGTCAAAAAAAAAAAAGGTCGACACTGTTCTGCAAAAAGTATTGAATGGAGAAAATATAGCTGACTTAGCGAACCAATTTAAGCAGAATGAGATGACAACAATAAATCCTGAAAATGCTTTAGCCTTTTTAGTAGAAAGCAATCTAACTAAACGAATATAAAAGCCGTAAATAAGCTGCAAATCATTTTGCTGACCGCATATTTGATATGCAGAAAGATGAATTTTCTCATTCGAAAGCAACGCATTGCAAATTAATTGTCAGCTACGGATTCAATGGGTCAACATACAAACCTGTTGGATTGGATCAGCCTCTGTTTGTAATCACAATAATTCCCTTGAAATTAATAGATTGCAAAAAATCAAATTAGGATTTAACCAATCCTTCTACTTAATCGGTAAGATTCTGCCGACCCCTTAAAATAGAATTTATTAGTGTAACAACTGAACTCATAAAAAAATGGAAAAAACGAACTTGGACGAATAAATAAAAAAATTTTAAGATGAACACATCTACAATTACGGAAACCAAAAAGTATTAGTGAAACATGAAGAACATTTGACTTTAATTGATGACAAAGTTTTAATGTGCTAACTAGAACAAATTCATGTCAATCCTGTCCATTATGTGGTGCTAAGCCAAATAGACTTTGGAAGTCCAAAAATATTGAGTCAATAAACTTTCAGATGTATACTGATAGCCATAAATATGGAATAAGTCCTTTGCATGCATGGATACTGTGGGAGCCTGTTGTTATATCAGGTCACTGATATCCAATCGTGGTATCTTGTATTTGGTGTATTTCACTTGTTATTAAAAACGCATGCACGTCAGTGCAATCTTGAATCAGTTTTATCAATGTTCTTTATTTGTAAGTAAAATGCTCTCTTACCCTAAGTACATAAGTTCAGCGCGCACTGCGCTGCCGGTTCAGCCGGCAGCGGCGCGGCTGCATTATATATTACTTATATGTATATACTTATACCTCAATGGACAAGCATGCTTTGTCTTACATAAATTCTTTAGAGTGAGAGAGTGTATTATGCACTTATGCATAGGGCACTGGCGGTCAGCGTGCATATGCTGACTTAGCCGAATTCGCACAAGCGGCGGATCATGTTACGCGCTCACTTGATTTTGTTATTGTTTATTATGATTTGTATGTGGCTGCACAAAGTGTTGCCGCCACATAAGTGCCAAACACAGTGTACACTCGATACAAATGGTAATCACAGTGTACACCCGATATGTATGACATATGTGCATATTACACTGTACCTCCAATGATCTCTGAGAGCGAGAGAGAGAGTCATTAGAACTCTCAAAAAGACTACACTCTGACTCTCTTGTATTCTTGTAGTTTAGTCTAATTCGTTGAGCCGGAGTGAACAGACTACCTCGCATAAATACATATTTGCAAAGTGATTAATGATTGATTTATTATTGGTACGGTCACCGGGTTAATACAAAACAAAATACGCATAACAAGCATATACAATTTTCAATTGCACTATCCTTTTGCACACCGTTCGTCACGTAGGCATAGAACTGGCATAGAACTGACTATACACGTACATACATATATGTATGCCGGTATATATATATATATAAATATATATAAAAACGAAGACATATTACACACGAGATATATATGTACATATGTATGTGTGCAAATATAAAAATGTGTGGAAGTGAAAGACTATCTGACAAAGATCAGAGGCAGTTAACCCCAAACTAAGCTGACAAAAGTCAGAGACAGTAATAATAGAAAAAAAAAGAAAGGAAAAGAAAAGATGTAATCTGTAAAGAAGTTTTCAGAAGCAGTTAGCCATATATGTATGTACTAAGCTGACAAAGATCAGAGACAGTAAGACAAAAAAAAAAAAAAAAAAAAAAACGTACGTATATATGTTCATACGTTTAGCAAAGTATGTACATAGTACAGGATACGAACTGGCTAAAGTCAGTGACAGAGTTGTCAGTCAGTTAAATAAATGTTATATATATATACATATATACACATATATATAGAGATATTCAAATTTATTACAGATGAACGCGGAATTATCTATTAAACCATTCTTGTGCGAAAGCATTGACAAAGCATTGCTTCGTTGTGAGTGGGAGAAATGGCTGAGAGCATTTCAGATCAATGCCGAGTCAGAGGAGATAACTGCGAACAAGCAAAAGAGGACTAAATTACTTTATTTAGGTGGAACACAACTGCAATCAGTACCGTATTCACTGCCCGATGCCGTAGTCGTTTTTAACGAAGTTGAAAAAAATGATGTATTCCAGGTATTGGTGGACAAGTTAACAGCGATCTTTTCACCCAAACAAAACTCGTCATTTGAAAGACATATGTTCAGGAGTTTGATTCCATCTGGCGACGAAAGCTTTGCCAAATTTGTTTTGCGCCTAAGGCAACATATAGGTTTAGGTTTAGGTAGGGCCGGCTGCCCATGTACGGGGCAAAGCATAGACCAGTGGAGGTCCGTAGCTGTACCGGTAACTTATCTACGTCTCAGAAATTGCGCAGTATGGATGCATTTTTGGCAAAATCCAACAGCAGCTTAGGAGGTAGCCGTGAAACGTCCCGAAGATCGTTGTGGCACGGCGAATTAATTATTTCAACCGGAGTCGGGATAACGCTGGGCATCTACAGAGAAGATTCTCAAGTGTTTCCTTAACCCCGGGTTCGTTGCATTTCCTGCACTGATCACTGTTCGTGATGTCCAGCTTTACAGCATGGACAGCTGACAGACAGTGACCAGTTAAAATGCCTAGCCTTAGCCTGCAGTCTTTCCTTGAAAGCTGCATGACTAATTTGGTTAAGTTTTTGTTAGTAGAGGCAGCCTTGCAGTTTTGCACGAGTTGGCATTACGCCAGCTCGCGTCCCACTGAAGTCTAGAGCGCACCTCAATTTCACTGCCTAGAGTTCGCAGGGATATCGGAACATTGCACATGTTACCGACTTCGAGCCCCACTCCCTCTTTGGCGAGAGCGTCTGCGATCTCGTTGCCATCAATGCCCTGGTGGCTTGGGATCCAATAGATACGCACGACCGCAGATGCGTTCAGCGACTCTATTGCTCTTCTGCTGTCCAGGACAACTTTGGACTTGACCACATCAGAGTGCATTGATCTTATTGCAGCCTGGCTGTCAACAAAGATGTTAATAGATGTGTGATTACGCTGTAAACCCCGAGCCAATTCGGCAGCCTTGCCAATGGCAAAAACTTCCGCCTGGAAGATGCTGCAATGGTCTGGGAGTTTATAGGATTGTTTGGAGACCAGGTCTGGGCAGTATACGGCCGCTCCGACACCATCATCCATCTTCGACCCGTCGGTGAAGAGGTTGAGGGCTTCGGGAATGCATAACCCTTCCCGCCAGCACTCCGGTTCCAAGAATATTGTGTTAATATGGTCAGTGCTGGTAAGGGGGATAGTATAGTCCAAGTCTCTACTAGTCTCCCTACCAATGGCGCTGTGACCATAGCCTAGCAGACCCAGATTGCCAGTTGCGGCAATCCGTAGGGACGATTTTGCGGCTATGGATTGCGCGTATAGGTTTAATGGTTCGACACCAGCTATTACCTCGAGGGCTTTAGTTGGCGTCGACCTGAGAGCGCCTGTGATACACAGTAGCGCTTGACGCTGTGTCCTTTCCATTTATTTATTTATTTGGACGTTGACGTACTAACGGCAGTACCATCAAGTGGCCCAGCGATACCAAGCACGGGCTTGTTGACGCGCGGACAAAACAAAATAAATTTGTAAACAGCATGCATTAAACGAAAACCGCGAATAAATATTAAAAGACGCTGGACAGCTAATTAATTTAGATTAAAAATATGTTAGAATAAGTGTATAATAGAATAAATAACAATTAAATACTCGATAAATATGCTAATAATAAGGTTTTAAGCAAAGGAATAGATTTACTAGAGCAAACTACGTTATTGAGATTATTATAGTTCACACACAGAATACGGAAGGGATTATGGCAAGCAAAGTTAGTAGATCTACGTGAAATGACAAGAGGAAGAAAATTCCTAGTGATCCTGACAGGAACTGCAAAACTAATTTGACTTAACAGCTCCAAAGAGTCTATTTCACCATTAATTAGTCTCTGTATAAAAACAGCACCTTGCATAGTTCTACGGTCAGAAAGAGAAGGAAGGTTTACTAATAAAAGTCTACTTCGATACGGTGGTAATCTAATATTAGGATTCCAATTTAAACTACGAAGAGCAAATAATAAGAATTGTTTCTGCACCGATTCAATCCTATCTTGATAAACCCTGTACTGGGGATTCCAGACAAGAGATCCGTACTCAAGGATAGGACGAACCAGTGAGACGTATAAAGTCTTAGTGATGTAGGGATCATTGAACTCTTTCGACCAGCGTTTTATAAATCCCAAAACACCCATGGCCCTATTTACAGCAGACAGAATATGTTTATCGAATTTTAGTTTTGCATCAAGCAGAACCCCTAAGTCATTCACACCTTCAATTCGCTCAAGAGGAGTATCATATAACATATAGTTATTTAACTGGGAAGAACCCCTACAAAAGGTCATAAACTTACACTTATTGCAGTTCAGATGTAACATATTTACTCTGCACCAAGATTCTAGACGATTAAGGTCACATTGTAACAGTGAGCTCGCAAGACTATCATTAAATGTCAGGCAAAGCTTAACGTCATCGGCGTACATAAGTACACGGGAATGCTCAATAACAGAAGGAAGATCATTTATGAACAAAGTGAACAATAGAGGACCCAAATGACTGCCCTGGGGCACACCAGAAGTGACTTGAACACATTTAGATACAAAACCATTAAAATAAACATTCTGAATTCTGTTGGAAAGGTATGAGGATATCCACTCAATTAGGCTATGAGGAAACCCTAAAACATTAAGCTTATACAGTAAAAGGTGATGATTAACAGAGTCAAAAGCTTTACTAAAATCGGTATAAATGACATCCGTTTGCATTTTATTCTCGAATCCTTTAATTACAATAGAAGAGAACTCCAATAAGTTAGTAGAAGTGGATCTAGACTTCACAAACCCATGTTGGTAAGGTGAAATTATAGATTTACACAACGAGAAAGCTCACCACAACGTACACTCGATTCTGACGCAATAAATGGGAACTCCAACGTAATTTCTAAAGTGGGATGGTAAGGGTCTTCAGGGGAAGATATAGGAGATATTCTCGATAGAGAACATGAATCTGGGTCTAAAACAAAAATAAGATCTAGAGACCTGTTTAAGCAATTTGGAATATCATTAATCTGAGACAATGATACCCCGAAGAGACTATCAATAAAAACATGGGATACAGAGGGGGAAAGTCCATTTATATTCTCGGCTGAAAGCCATGACACCCCAGCTATATTAAAATCACCACAGGACAATAAAGTGATCCCGATCAGAAAGCATATTAGAAATGTCATTAATAATAGAAAAATGAGCTAAATATAAAGCATCATCTGAAGCAGGAGGGATATATGAGCAAGAAATAAAAATGTTTAAACTACCAAAGGATAATCTAACAGCCACTAGCTCAATGTCAGAAGTGTGATCAATCAATTCTGAATTTAATTGAGCATCTACTGCGATTAAAACCCCACCACCGCGACGTACCTTGCGGTCACGTCTGTATACGGAAAATCTACTAGAAAAGATTTCCGTATCAAGGATGTCATTTTTTAACCACGTTTCAGTAAAGGCAATGACATTGAAAGGAAAGATACACTATTTAAATATAGGTCAGTAAGTTTACTACAAATACCTCTTACATTCTGATAGCCAAGAAGTAAAGAGGATGTTAGTTTTTTGAACTGACAGACATAGAAGAAGGCTTTGCAATCAAATTCTTGCCACTACCAGGAAGAGAAACCGGAGACCGATTTTTCTTTTCGCAACAAATTCTTTAACTAATAGGTGTTCCGGCCAAAACTCTTTACTGCACATCATGCTAAATTGTTCAGCGGGAACACTTATTTTAAAAGATGAAATCTCCCGTTCATACGAGAAATTAAATTTATCTACTTTAACCCTGGCTTGGGATTTGGACTTAATATAAGCCCGAACATCATCAGATGTCGTATCAGGGGAAAGCCTTGAAACGAAAATCTGCTTAAGAGGCGGCACTGCAACTAATGTATTGCGGACAACAGAGGTAAGAGCTGGAGGCGATTCTTGTATCGTTACAGCACTAACGATCTCAACAGAGGATGGTGATGGTTGAATTTCTTCAACCGTCTCCATCTCAGTCGGCAACAAAATCGAAGCCGGAGCCGGCGACTCCAATCTTAATGACGTAATGTCATGATCTGGAACATCCAGAGCTACCGAAGGTTGAGGGGACGGAGAACTAAACGACATTAATTCCCCAGCAGGTGGTACAGATAAGCTTGGAACATCAACTGGGACAGAAAGCTCGATTGGGGTAATCGACAGACGCGTATTGGCCTTTTTACGCTTCGGAGACTCGGTCAAGAGCTTCATACTCTTAAACCCAGAATCCAAAGCAGAAAAGCTATCGGAGAGTTTTTAAAGCCCGCCAATATATCTTTAAAACCAGTTCGCGTCTGCCGTATAAACCCAGCAATATCGCGTTCAGAGTCCCTACAATGTTCACAAGTCCATCTCAAACCAGACTTGGCCGAAATCAAATCAACAATACGGCCGTTAAAGCCAGCACATTTTTCATGTGCAACGTTGTCGCATAACCAGCAACAAACAAAACCCATTTTGGCACCAACTGGCACCCGGCATTTCTTGTTATAGCAGACCAACATGTTGCTAAAACAAATATTATTAAACCAATTAAAAAACAAAAAAGAAATAAATCAAAATAGATAAATTATTTGCAAACTAATATGATCTGTACTTACGAAGAGCACAAAACACAGAGAGTATGCACAGGTCGAGCGAGACGCAAGATAGGTAGGCAACTACAACACCAAGAGAGGGAGAGTTACTATTCTAAAGAGCGTTGAGAGCACAAAGCACAAGCACTGAGAGTAAAGCGCGGGTCGAGCGAGACGCAAGATAGATGATAGCCAACAACAACACCAAGAGAGGGAGAGTTAACTATTGTAACAGCGTTGAGCGCAAAGAAAAGCAAGTGAAAAAAGAAGAGCGCGAAAGTAAACAAAAATACAAAACAAAGTGCAGCGGCAACGAAAACAGAATTGTTTTGCTAACAAAGCAAAGCAAAGTTTGACCACACAATTTGTTGTTATATTTTTAGAAAAATGATAATAATTTACTAAATACACGAAAGCACACAGCGATTTAACGATCAGTAGTTAAATACAAGTGAGAGAGTAAAATTAATGTTATAATAATTGTAAATAAATATGAAATTTAATGAAAAATCACAAATTTAAGAGGGAAGAAAAAAAAACACGTCCGACTGCGAATGAGAGAGCGAGCGAATTGAGGTAATCCATGATGGATAGGTACGTCCTTTTTTCAGTGGCCTGCCACCACACTAGAACACCGTAGGTGAGGATAGGGCGAACAACTGAGATGTATATCCACCGCATTAGATTAGGAGAGAGGCCCCAAGTGCAACTAAGCATCTTTTCGCCATGTACAAGGCTCCGGTGGCCTTCTTCACCCTTTCTAACACATTGAGCTTCCATGTCAGTTTGCTGTCGAGGACCACACCTAGGTATTTTACTGCTAGGCTCGGCTTTAGCATAGTGCAGCCTATTTTTGGGGGGGACCACGCAGGTACCTTATACCTCTTCGTGAAGAGGATAAGGTCCGTTTTGTCCGCGTTAATGCTGAGCCCGGCTGATTCGGCCCATGCTTTAACTTCCCGTAAAGTAAGTTCCATTACGGAACTAAGGGTGGTTGGGCATTTCCCAGTTATCAAAATGCTTATGTCGTCAGCATAGGCAATTAACTTGGGGGCCGTCTAGTAAATTTTATAAGTAGGCTATTTACGACCAAATTCCAAAGGAGAGGCGAGAGAACCCCACCCTGGGGAGTGCCACCTCGCACTACCTTTGTAATGGCCGCATCGCCCCACGTAGCCACCACCCGCCTGTCACAAAGAAGGTGGTTGACCCACCTGTGGATCGCTGGTGCCGTGTTAACTGAGGTAAGGCCCTTCATAATAGCATCAGTGGTGACGTTATTGAAGGCGCCTGAAATGTCAAGAAATGCACCCAAGGCATATTCTTTATAGTGGTCTGCTTTTTCGATGGAGGCTACTAGAGCATGGAGAGCAGTCTCAATGGACTTGCCCTTTGTATACGCATGCTGATTTGGGGACAACAGATGCATTGAGTTGCTTCTGATGTGCAAATCAAGTAGCTTTTCCAATGTTTTTAGCAGGAAAGAGGTTAGGCTGATAGGCCGGAAGTCATTTGGGACCACATGACTGCATTTGCCCGCCTTGGGCAGGAAAATGACTTTCGAGGTCCTCCAAAGAGTGGGGATATGACCCCATGCGAGGCACGCCGAATAGATACCCGATAGCCACGGAACAATCGTGGGCTTGCTGGCTTGCAGCATTGCTGGCGAAAGTCCATCGAGACCGGGCGACCTGACCTTCGCAAAGGAGTCGATAGCCCAAATTATTTTGTTATCTGTAATTAGACCGGCAGGGGGTCTCATAACAGGGAGACTAGGAAAGAGCTGCCAGTCACTGTTCTCTATTCCAATACATCCCGGGAAATGAGTTGAGAGCAGTGCTTCAAGAGATTCAGCACTGCTCTCCGTCCACGCTCCATCGTCCGACTTGAGCAGACTAGGACTGGAAGCCTGCTTGGACAGCAGCTTCCTCAGTCTGGAGGTGTCTTTGATGTTATCCAGGTCCGAGCAAAAGGTTCTCCATGAAGACATTTTGGATGATCGGATCATCTTCTTGTACGACTTCAGGAGAGACCTATACTCGTCCCAGACATATTCGTTATCCGCCTTCTTAGCAAGTTGAAACATGCTAGTAAGCTCCCCACGTAGCGATGAGAGATCTGGGTTCCACCAGGGTGGCTTCGATCTTCTCGTCGGTCTTGAGAGCCTACAAGATTGGCGAAATGCTGAAAGTAGTCCTGCTGAGAGGACATTGACAGTAGTTTCTAGGTCCTGTACCGAGTTGATGTTACCCGGCGGACCAAGAGACTTAGAAACAAGGCTAGAGAATTTCGCCCAATTCGTGTTACGGGGATTTCTGAACGGCTGAGCCGCAGGTACCCTGTTAAAAGGAATGGTAAATTGAATGTACTTATGGTCCGAGAAGGAGGGTCTTTCCAGGACCCTCCACTCTTCTACATTGGTACACTCAGTTGCAATCGTTAAGTCTAGCACATTACTGGAGGTGGGACCTACATAGGTAGATATCTCACCTCTGTTGGCTAGTCTAAGCTTATGGTTAAGGATAAAATCAAGAACTGACTCACCTCTGTCGTTGATGTCGGGACTTCCCCAGGCGTCCGTTCCGATTATAATATGCTTATTGGAGGAGCAGACCATGTCCACCAGCCTCCGCAGCTCGTCAGGTGGAGCCGGCTTGTCGTGGGCCATATAGCAGGAAGCCAGCAGCAAACATCCTTCACGGCTCTCCAGCACCACCACGGTTAGATCGTCATTGCTGTAATTAGGTAGTAGATGAGCTTTTAGCCCCTTCTTTACAAGGATGGCAGTTCTCGATCTACTTACCAATGTCTGGACGTATAAATCATAGTTAGGCGACTTCAGCCCAGCCACCGTGTTGCCCGACGCTATCCACGGTTCTTGGACCAAAGCCGCGTAGGCGGACACTTCCTCCAGGGCAAGGAGTAGCTCCGCCGAAGCCGTTTTGGATTTATGGAGGTTGAGTTGCAGCACACTCATTAGAGGTTAGCAAACTCGCAGGGGGGCCCGTCTGCATGGACAGTTCCTCCCCCACCTCCTCCGTCTTGTCAGTCAGGCTGAGGTTCTGGGTGGCGTCGGTCACGCTCTCAAGACCGAGATCTGCCTCAACCTCCCCTGACCTCAGCGTGTGTGTGTCCTGGTCATTGGTCACGCCATCTTTTCATTGCGCTTATACAACAGATCCTCGGCCCCCTTATTGATCTCAATGATCACCCACCACTGAGTAAAGGTTCATCCGGGTTCTGCTTTTTAAGCAGCTGAAGCGCCCGCTCGCCCTGCACAACTATAGGGAAAAAGACTTTCGCCTTCGGCATGGACGGAATATTATTCCTGTCCACCACGTCCAGCTTTGTCCCCTCCCACAGTCTGTCCAGTTTGGGTACGGTCGCTTGCAGCCACTGCAATGTTGGGTCGCCCTTGCATGTCAGGATCTTGACACCATTCATCCATCCATCCTGACAAACAGTGCGTCGACCAGCTTACTATGGGTCAACCGCCACCGCTCTGCAGACATTTTTCCGTTAGGGTCCCCTCTGTCCATGAGAGCAACGGCGAGATGCCGCCTGGCAGTTTCAGCAACCGTTGCTCTCTGTCTCGTTCTGTTCGAGTCCGTATTAGTGGAGCCAGGTGCTCGCAGCCTCTTGCTCACTGGGGCCCCTTGCTTGGGACTCTCAGCGGACCGTTGGCGCTTGCTTGCCATGGACTCCACCTTGTTGTTGGCAGGCCGGTAGAACCGGTCTGCACTTTAGTGTCTTTTGGAAGGGGGCTAAGTTGGTTTTCCCGCATCCACGTGTTGGCCCAGGCAAACCTCTCCTGGTCCTTGACGGACAGGTTAGCTACGCCACTAAGCCTTGCGTGAATACGGGTCGCCGCCTTATTTTTGGCCTTCTCCTTCAGCCCCCCGTGCCCCGCTGCGCAACCTTGGAGGTGCTGGCGATAGGCAGGTGACTGAAGAGGAAGACGTTCCCCCTCCACCGTAGAAGTTGGCGCAGCGCTCTTTTGGTCCGTGTCGGTTAAGACCACAGCACCCGCGCGCACCAACCTCGAATTTTTGGTGGCAGTGTTGTTACAACTGATACGGCCTGCTCCCACCGCCTCAGAGGTGTGACCGCTGGCGTCACGTAGAGAGGATTTCTCCCCCCCGTGCCCGCCGGTGGTAGCAGTCACGCCTTCCACCGACGTTTGGGCTGACATCCCAGCCCGGGTTGAATTGTGCCATTTTTGGCTAATTTTGTTCTTGGGAGCCCCCCATAGCGTTTTCAGTCTGACCGCCAGACACCTCGTGCCATGGATTCTGCTACTTATCTTCAGGCAGATGCCCGAAAGATAAGGAACAGAGTCCTCAGCTAGGATCTGCAGTTCCTGAAATATCGACGTATAGTAGAGATCTGCTACCCGTTGACAATGAGGTAATACAGATCCTACCCAGCCAGCACCCTCGGGGAGGGTTCAGCAGAGGATTTTTGCCAGCTAAGGCAACATATAGCAATGTGCGATTTTGGATCAACGAAAGCTGACATCGTAGTGATTTGTCTCAAAAGTAATCGACGCATTGGCGTCGGGAGAATTAAAAAGGAAACTATTTGAAAAGGAACATTCATTAGATGAGATACTGGAGGCTTGTCAAGTGGACGAGGAAATAAGAAAACAATCACAGATGTTGACAAAGGGTACAGAGGAGCCGGTAAACAGGGTCATGGCAAGTAAACCGAAAGAAAATAGGCGAAATTTCGAATGCGGGAGATACGGACGTACTGGCCACAAAGATGAGTGTCCTACATGTCCAGCTCGACAGTCAAAATGTAATCGGTGCGGGCGCCTTGGCCATTTTGAACGAAAATGTAGGGCGAAGTTAAAAAGACAACATTTCCAATCGAGATTTTCTAACCAAGATGAGACGGACTCCTATGCTAAAAAGCCAAAAACGGAAGATTGTTTAAAAATTAATTGCGTTGAGCAAGAATAATGGATTAAATGCAAAATCGGGGGGGGACAGACATATCTCTGATCATCGATTCAGGGTCTCGCTATAATCTAATCTGTCACGACGACTGGTACACTCTAAAAAGGAATAAAGCCACAGTGTTCAATGTTCGCCCCAACTCACAGAACCAGTTCAAAGGATACGCTTCAAACCAAATTTTAAATTTAATTTGCGTATTTGAGGCACCAGTTTCTGTTGGTGAACATGCTGAAATGATTGCCTCCTTTTTCGTCATTGAAAAAGGAAAACAATCATTGCTGGGACGAGAAACTGCCATTAAATTGGATGTGCTACGGCTCGGACTACACCAATGGTTCTGGTTTTCAAAGAAAATGGAGACATTCGATTATGCCTGGATATGCGGCGAGCAATTCAAGCCATTTTGAGGGAAAATCACCCTTTACCGACATTTGAAGCGTTCATGACTCAACTCAGAGATGCTAGATATTTCTCCAGGCTAGACCTCAAGGATGCATACCACCAACTCGAGCTACATGAACAAAACCGAGAAATAACAACGTTTATAACTCCGTTAGGATTATTTCGGTATAAGCGATTGTCGGGTTCCTCAAATGTCGTAAATTACATAGATGACATCATCGTTTTTGGAAAAACTGAGGACGAGCACGATGAAGCGTTGAAAAGAGTTCGTGGAATTCTAAATGAAAACAATGCAGTATTAAATAAAAAGAAATGCGTCTACAAAGCCTCCAAATTACATTTTTTGGGTCACATATTATCGAATCATGGCATTGAGGCAGATCCAGTGAAAATTAACACCATCACATCATTTCGACCTCCAAAGAACAAGGAGGAGACTCGGAGTTTTGTGGGCCTTGTAACATATGTAGGGAAATTTATTCCAAAGTTAGCAAATAAAACAGACCCATTGCGACGGCTGCTCAGAAAAGAGCTGTATTGTTGCAGTTTAATGGAGAGGATGAACCGAAAATAATATCTTTTGCGAGTCGAAGCCTGACAGATGCCGAAAAGCGCTATTCGAAAACCGAGAAGGAGAGTCTCTCATTAGTGTGGGGAGAGGAAAAATTCTTCTACTATCTAGCTGGATTAGAGTTCGAACTAATAACGGATCATAAGCCACTTGAGACCATTTTTAAACCATCGTCGAAGTCTCCAGCGAGAATCGAAAGATGGCTTTTCCGTCTCCAAGGTTTCAAATTTATAGTCAAATACAAAACCGGAAAGGAGAACATTGCGGATACCTTCTCTCGACTGTGCAGATTAAGCCCAGGATATTGCTATGACATAAAAGGTGAACATAGCGTTCTGCACGTAATCGAAAACGCGACTCCGTCGTCCATGACGATCACTGAAATTGCGGAGAAAAGCATTCACGACGAGGAGATCGTCGATGCAATGTCGTGCCTGCAGGACGAATCGTGGAATACTTCATCATCAAACAGTCTCTTCCCGTTCAGACATGAACTCTCACTTATTGAATCTATTATATTACGAGGAACCCGCATAGTTATTCCATCGGCGTTAAGACAGGCGACTCTAACGTTGGCACACGAGGGCCATCCAGGAGATTCGGCTATGAAGCGACGATTGCGGTCCAAGGTATGGTGGCCACAAATAGATCGAGACGCGGAGAAGTTCGTCAAATCATGCAGAGATTGCATAATGGTATCGCAAGCATTAAACCCCACGGCTATGAAACGAACCACATTTCCAGAAGGACCATGGATTTTTGTAGCTACAGATCTATTGGGACCACTACCTAACAACGAACACATCTTGGTCCTCATCGACTATTATTCGAGGTACATGGAGTACAAGTTTCTAAAATCTATCTCATCAATGTCGTTAATCAGTGCCATGAAAGAGATTTTCACCGGAGTAGGCTATCCTAGATAGCTGAAAACGGACAACGAAAGGCAATACATTAGTACAGAATTTAAGGAATACTGCAAGCAATGCGGAATAGAGCAAGTAACATCACCACCCTACTGGCCTCAAGCCAATGGGGAAGTAGAGAATATGAAAAGGTCGTTAGTGAAAAGGCTCAAAATTGCATATACAAACAAAAATAACTTCAAGGAAGAAATTCAATCATTCGTCATGATGTATAATGTCACTCCCCATGGAACCACAGGATCTGCACCAACGGAATTAATGTATAATCGAATAATAAGGGACAAGATTCCGGGTATTCAAGATTTAATGAGAGAATACAGTGATTCAACAGAAAGAGATCGTAATTTGGCAAACAAACAGAAAGGAAAAGAAGGAGGAGACAAGAGGAGAGGAGCCAAAGAAATCAATGGGGAAGTGGGAGACAAGGTTTTTCTCAAAAATGTAATTTTTCCTCACAAACTTACACCCAACTTTGACACCACCGAATACGTCGTAGAAGAAAGAGAGGGTGACATCATAAAAATAACAAGCGGAGGGAAGACGTTGACAAGAAATGTGAGCCATGTAAAAAAGGTTCCACAAACACCATTTTTACCTGATCACTCTTCACACTCCCAAAGCACAGGTGGCGTTCTGCAGCCTTCCATTTTCAGGACACCTGATGAATCGACGACTGAGACGACATCGACACCCGGAGGACTGAAGCTGAAGCTCGTCAATAAGGGAGGGATGTGGGAGCCTGTACCTCCAATGATCTCTGAGAGCAAGAGAGAGAGAGTCATTAAAACTCTCAATAAGACTACACTCTGACTCTCTTGTATTCTTGTAGTTTAGTCTAATTCGTTGAGCCGAAGTGAACAGACTACCGCTCATAAATACATATTTGCAAAGTGATTAATGATTGATTTATTATTGGTGCGGTCACCGGGTTAATGCAGATACGCTTCTTCGTGTAAGTGTTAAAAGTAGCATACATAATGGATCTAAATAACAGGCTCAGACAAGGATGAGTTTGCGTTACGGAAAAAAGTACTCAACTGAGATTATGAGATGAAATGGGTCTGAACTTAGACAATCCTAAGCAAAACGGAAGTGGCAATAGTAATGATGGAAATGGTGCCACAAGAACTTTTGCAGATGTCAAACCGTTATCGACAATTTTAAATGTAAATGAGAAAATTCTGAATAATTTTTATATCAATTTAAATTTTTTGTATAAAAACGTTGAACTTATACGTTAAAGTTTATGATTGGTATCCAATGTCTCCAACTGTGCGTAAAGTATTGTTACATGGGACCCAAATTATGAAAACCTTCGAACTTCCTCTAGGAGCTCTCGGTGAAAATGCGTCAGAAGCTCCAAATAAATTTTACAAACGGGATAGGCCTTCTCATGCAAGGAAGAACAGCCGCCTGAATACTATATCTGACGTGTTCAATAAATTCCTCTGACCCACTACTATAGCTCTTTTGAAATCTCTTGAAATTGAGCTTTTAGCAACAGGGGCATGTGTAGAAAATAATGATAATCAATTAGAAGAAGGCAAAGATAATGAATTCGAAATATTCGGGCTGGATTCCTTGCAGTTGGAGGAAGGGCTTTGGGAAGAATAAATTATTAACTGGGCATTAATGTATGGAGTCACAAAACTTAATCATTTTTTTATTTAAAATTTATAATGCAAATTTGCTAAAAATATATTAATTAAATACATTTAGTGCACATTTATCAAATATATTACAATAAAATATGTTAAAATATAATCGAAAATTGTTAGCGAGGTCCAATTTATTTTTTTAGGTACAGTTTTATGTTTCTATCATCAAAAATAGTATAAATTCGAAAGCGAAATAAAGCGGAAGCCTTTTTACAACAAATCTATTTTATATATTTTTGAGTCTCCTTTTTTGATAGTTAGTGTCCAAAAGTTCTCATTGTCGAACGTTAAGAATTGTTATACTGCGATCTTAAATTGTTTGACTCACTTTCACTATCACTGAAAGGCTCAAGGATAAATAACAACAAACAATTTTAACTTACTTTAATATAACTTTTGTATGTTATGTAGACCTACCGCTCACCTTAATATTTAAAACTACATCAAAACAAAAATTTGCAAAGATTCAAATTTGAGATAAGATCAACGGAACTTTTTCGGTGTCCTTCTTCCCCCTAATTCGGTTTCTCTGAAATTAAGCTAAAAATTGCGGTATTATTCTCAAAATATACGAAAAATACTAAAACCCCTGCAGAACTGGAGTTTTCGATTGGCCATGGGTAAGTGCTTAGTAAGTACATATGATCGTGCCGGTCCACTCATAATTTTTGTGTTTGTGCATCCTACCGGATAGACACACTCATAACCACCGACACTGGCTTTACCCTAGTGCGTAAAATCAGATCACAAAAATCATGTGCATTTTCATATAAGTGATTTTAGACACCGGTACACTCATGAGAGTATAAATGATTTTAGACATCGGTACTCATGAGTATAAGTGATTTTAGACACCGGTACTCATGAGTATAAGTGATTTTAGACACCGGTACTCATGAGTATGTGTATTTTTTGGCACTCATACTTATGAGTACAAGTGTATCGAAAACGCACATGAGTAACCGGTGCACCGTTTGAGTGTGCCGTGCCGGTCTCTGATTCAAACGCAACAAATTTCCTTCGCTGGTCTAGAGATCGAGGAAAAAAAAGAATGATTTGATTAAAAATTCGCAATTGAATTGAACAGTTTCCGAATGTTGCTTAAAATTATTGTTCATTTATTTGATGAACTAATCAAATTGAAGAATTCAACTTGGCAGATTAGAGCTGAAAACTTGACAGATTGGAGCTGCCAACTTGGCAGATTGGAGCTGTCAATTTGGTAGAGCTGTCAATCGATGAAAAGCTGTCAAGTCACCCAAGCAGCATATTTTTGAAGTTGTTTAGAATTCGAATGAATTGTAAACTGAAAGGTTAACTCAATTGCTAACGTTCCTAGAGTGTTAATTATTATAATTTTAAAAATTGTGTCAAGATGGCTTTTTCTAACGGCTTGTTTACATTACAGCCACAATGGCAACGGGTGTTGAAGGTGGGACGACGGGCGGCGGCAACTACGAGCGTACGAGGTAGGAAGCCGAACTCCGCTGCAGGGAGCAAGAGCTGGCCACGGAGACCAAGATGCTTGAGCTGACGAAGGCAAAGCTGGAGCTCTTAAATAAGCGTGAGGAGCATCGACTGAATGTCGAGCACCAAAAAATAAAGATAAGCATGATACAGAGGCAGGAGGAGCAATTGCGAAGACAACGCAGCTCATGAAATGTAATTTTGCATATTAATATTTTATTTCTATTTTGAATATTCTATTCTATTTTAGCATTTGCAACGACATCAATTGGAGCTAAATACCGATCTAGATATTCTCCAGTTCGTTAAGAATAATCAATAAAAATCAAGCTAAATCGACAGATTAAAATGCCTAAGCCAAAAGCTTAAATTTACTTTAGGTGGAGTTCGGTTTGGTACAATGACTGGTCCGCAAAAAGCGGACCCAGAACCTGAGGCATCACCACCAGCTACTGACCCATCGTTCATGTCATTGACAACCACTAGAGAGGCTCCAAGCAAACCGAAACTAGAACTACTTGAGAATTGCAACAGGTAAATAAGTAAAATTTACTGTCTACGTTTTTTATACCCGCTACCCATAGGGTAGAAGGGTATTATAACTTTGTGCCGGCAGGAAATGTATGTAACAGGTAGAAGGAGGCATCTCCGCCCCTATAAAGTATATATATTATTGATCAGCGTCAACAGCCGAGACGATCTAGTCATGTCCGTCTGTGTGTCTGTTCGTATGAAACACTGGATCTCAGAGACTATAAGAGATAGAGCTATAATTTTTTTTGGACAGCATTTGTTATCTTTGCACGAAGATCAAGTTTGTTTCAAATTTCTGCTACGCCCACTTCCTCCCCCCGCAAATCAAATATCAAATCGAATAACAAGCGTAATTTTAAAGCTAGAATTTTGGTATATACAATAATTACTATAGTATTTATGATGCCTGGAAATTTCATTGCGATCAGATAAAAATTATCGAAGTTATTAAAGAAATACTTTTGTATGGGCAAAAACGTCTACTTTCTAGGGGTCTTAGTTGCTTTGGTCGACAATCTGGTATATTGTGCCGTCTATGGTGTATTTTGAATGCGGAACTATATCGATATACCACATATACCATTTGGTATATTTTTAGTAGTATATTCGGTATATTTTGAGAAAAATACCGCAAAATATATTTCTTTTATTTAAAATGGGTAGCGGGTATCTTACAGTCGAGTACACTCGACTATAGCTTTCTTACTTGTTATTTATTTTAACAAACCTGCAATTATGCCATACAAATTTGCAATTGGAGAACGAAATATTGCATACTTTTAAGCTGATCATTGAAGAACATAAAAAATCAAGAAAGTTACAGTTAAGTGTGCTCGACTCTGAGACCCCCCGTTACCCATTTTGAATAAAGGCAAAATATGTTTATGTTTGCACGCAGATCAAGTTTCTTTAAAATTTTTGGCACGCCCACTTCTGCCCCCGCCAATCCGAACCGGCCTTTTTTTCGTGGACCGCGGGCTTACACAGGCCCGGACCTTAAAATTAAGATTCGCGCGGGCCCGGGGCTTAGCAAAAAAGCCCAGCCCGTAAAAACCCGAAATAGGCCTGAAAACAATTTAATTTGAACGTTAGAATTATCACATTTTAATTGCTTTTCGATGTTACTATCGATTTGCTTATACGAGGGTGGGCTGATAAATAGTTGGCCTTACAAAGAAAATACGTTTTTTAAATTTTGCTTTTTAATTCTCAACATAATCTCCTTTAGACGTATGCACTTGGACCACTGATCCTCCAGTTTCCCAATACCTTCCATAAAATAGGATTTGTCCAGGTTCTCAAAATAGGCGTTTGTTTCACAGATTACCTGTTCATTTAAATGAAATCTCTTACCCCAAGCCATTTTTTTAAGTTTGGAAATAAATAATAGTCACAGGGTGCTAAATCTGGAGAATAGGGTGGATGGGGTAGAATTTCGTAGTGCAATTCACACAATTTCGACATGGCGACAACGCTCTTGTGAGCGGGAGCATTGTCCTGGTGAAACAAAACTTTTTCTTCGCCATGTGCGGCCTTTTTTCTTCAGCTCCGAATCAAATCGTCCCAAGAGATTAGAATAGTATTCTCCCGTAATTGTTCTGCCTTTTCCAGATAATCCACATGAATTACACCTCGGCACAGTGGTTCCGCCCATAGGCCAAAAATTAAAAAGTCATAACAACAAAATTTACGAAAAGTAAACAAATCGTTACTAAAATGTCCAAGCTTCTTCATTGCAAACTAGATTTTTCTGGAAATCTAACGGGACATTCTAAAAATAGAATGCAAAGTGTGAACACGTCTTCAATTTTGCTGCTGCAAATGCGTTTAGTGAGCTTTTTGTCAAAACAAAAGTGAAGTTTAAAGTGGTCGGACGTTCGCAAAAATTCACCAAATTGAATTAGTTAAAAAGGGTATTAAAGTTGAAGATATTTACTTTAACAAGTTCTTTTACTGAAATTAATTTGAATTATTTATTATTTGTTATTGTTTAATTATAATTAATACTAATTTTCAGTGAATTGTGATCGCCATTTTCTCTGTTTAAGTAGATTTTTAGATATGTTCCCCCCCGATTCCCCCTTTATGAGTGATATCAGTGCATTTGCCAATGTTTTCAGGTAATAAAAATGTTAAGTTCAGCTGCAGATTTTGGCAGACGTGTATATACACATTAATAAACTCACGCTATCTTACTATTTTCAAGGTCAAATTTGCGACGCAATCTGCTGCTCCTTCTTTGCCTTTGTGATGTTTTTTGTGTTTGTGGACAATTTTACATATTCTTTTTTCGCTTATTTTTATATTATCATTTTTATTGGCGCTTCTTATAACTACGAGCTTTTACGCATGTACATCTTTGATCTTTGGTGCACAGAAGAGGGCACGAATGCAGAAAAAACTCGAAAAGTAATTAGTTTAGTAGAAGAAAGCAGAAAGGTAATTTAAATACTCTTATACATATCTTGGATGCTAATAATCAAATTTTAGCACTGTAACTCCACCGGAAGTATTTTGGCGCACTATCGGCATATAAGCCATACTAAGGTTGTATGGGAGCTATAGGATATAGTATTCCGATCTAGACAATTTTTTTACTATATATTCAAAATATTTTTATAGAATTTTGGGCAAAATTTCGTAGCAATATAAAAACTAGAAGTATTTTTGGCCGCATCTCCCATACTGGCGGAACCACTGTGCTCGGGCATCCCAGAAAACCGTTGCCATCACCTTGTTGGCCGACAAACCGATCTTTGCCTTTTTCGGTGCCGTTTCTCCAGTAGAAATCCATTGCTTTGACTGTTCCTTACTCTCTGGTGTATGGTGATGAATCCAGGTTTCGTCAACAGTCACAAAACGACGAAAAATTCGTGTTTGTTTGCGTTAAGCAATGCCAAACTCTCCTTCGCAATGTGCAAGCGGTTGCGCTTATTTTCCATTGTGAGCAATCGCGGCACCCATCTTGACGAAAGCTTACTCATGTGTAAAAATTCGCGTAAGATGTTTCCAACGTGTTCCCGAGAAATGTTTAGAGCATTTGCAATCTCGCAGCTTGATTCGGCGATCATCCAATATCATTCCATGGACTTTATCCACAATTTCTGGTGTTGTCACCTCTCTGGGACGACCGGGCGATCATCGTCAAAAATGCTTGTCCGCCCGCGTTTAAATTCAGCAGTCCAATATTTTATAGTTGAAAACGATGGAGCTAAATCCTTATAAACTTTGTCTAACTCATTTTAATATCGTCGTTGGATTTCTCTTTAAAAACAGAAATCTTATGACAGCACGATACTCGATTTTATTCATGTTGACGACAATGCAAAAGTGAATGCGCTAAAAGTCCCGCCAAAATTACCAGTGTTGATAAAACCGCATGAAACTTTCACAGTAATCGGCTGATAGAAAACACTAATCGAATAAAATATTTACGAATTTTAAAAATTTTTTTCTTTTAGGCCGACTATTTATCAGCCCACCCTCGTACAATATTTTAGTTGTTTGCATATCACTAATTCACAATTGGCTGCCTATTGTGAAATTAACAATTTGTGAAAAATAAAAATGTCGTGACAAACCATTCAGGACGCTGCACACTGGGCCGGATTGCCTATTTGGTGGCATAAAGTCCAAAATTTTATGGAAGAAAATCTTAATTTTTATTTTATATATTTAAACCAGATACCCTAGATAGAAAGTATCAATAAATATTTTTGTTAAAAATGCAACCTTGCAATTTTTATAGATATATAAAGTCAGGTGAATGAACAGCTGATTGTTGTTACAAAATTGGTGGGAAACTTTTGGTGACTTTGTGCACTTGGCAAATCCCAACGAAAGAAAAATTTTATACTTTGTAAAATGGATATTGATGTTGGAGGTATGTATGTAAATTAAGAATAATAAACACAGTTTGTGTGACAAAAGTGTTCGTCTTCTGTATTTCTGTGTATTTCTGCGGTGTGTTATGTATATTAATCAATAGTAGACACTTTATATTAAATTTTAATAACAGTCCGGTTTGCGGCTTTTCCGATGCTTTCATTTTTAAGATGTGCTTGAGTTCTGTCATGTCACGTTGCTGGACGTGTGAATCGACAGCGGGCTCTACTCTTCCGCGCTGGCTAAATTTATATTTGGTCAAATAGATAAAAAAATAAAAACAAATTAAAATAAAATATCACGTATACGTCATGATGTCTATATAGGCAGTTAGAGTAGGCGTGGTCAAACTTATTTTAAAGTTTGCTTAATTATTTAGAGTGGTCTATTATTGAAGTATGCCAAGTTTCAGCTCGATAAATGCAATATTCGATTTAATACTGTAAATAAAACAAGTAAGAAAGCTACAGTCGAGTGTACTCGACTGTGAGATACCCATTTCGAATATAAGAAATATATTTTGTATTTTTTACTGCAAAAATACTAATAATATACCAAGTGATATATTTGGTATATTAATATTGTACCGCATTCAAAATATACCATATACGGCACCATATACCAGATTGTCAGCCAAAGCAACTAAGACCCCTAGTAAGTAGACGTTTTTGCACATACAAAAATATTTCTTTAATAATTTCGATAATTTTTAAATAATTAAATAATTAAAACACTTCCTACCTTCTCCTTGTGCCCTCCGGCAGCACGCTGAAGTCGAGCACACTCGACTGTAACTTTCTTGCTTTGATTGCCGATACGGAAAAGGTCGAATTAAAAACGGCTTTAGCGCGAATGCCTCATCACCAATAAGAACATGTGGAGAAGGCATATTTTACATGGTAGATTTTGTTACTTTCGAATTTCACTCCCATGTTGGAATATCCACACAAAGAAACTTGTAATCTGGTCCTACAAGGGCCATTAGTACCAAAAAGAATTTGTTTAAATAGCACCAGTAAGTCGATCCGGATTTCTTTGGTTGGTTGCTTCGCCAACTTCCGTTACAATGCTATCAACTGTAGCTGTGTCCAATTGTACTAAAACTGTCTCCAGTTGCAAGGAATCTGTGAAATTAAAATTAATTATTTTTTATATTTTTAGATGATGGAATGAAAAAAAAATGGAAAAATTTAAGAGACTCCTTTGCAAAATACATGAAGACAACAAACAGTTCAGGGCAATCAGTTCATAAAACATGGATTTGGGCCAAACAAATGGAAAGTTTTCGTTCATTTATTTCGGCGTCGAATGTGAATGAACCATGTGAAGGATCTGAACCAGCTGAAGCACTTTCATTGACGGATGACGAGAGCAATGATAGGTCTACCCCAAAAGCCTCGTCCTCCGTTGAGGATATAAATAAATATATCAAAACAAAGGAGCCAGACGATATCGATATTTTATTTATGGCGCATGCCCAAACAATAAAAAAATTTAGTCTGAGGAGACAGGCGCAAATCAAATTCAAAATAGCAAAACTGATTATGGAGGAAGAAATGGCGATTCTTGAGAAAAATTCACCCAGTTACTCCACCAATAGCCTTCCATCACAATTTACATTTGATAACAACACTACTTCAAATATAAATTTTAGCTCAGGTGATTTAAATGCCACATATACATTTCCAGCGCTCTGTTGGCTCAGTTTAGAGGCAATAAGACCGAGTTTTGGCGTCGATTGATAACTGTAGACGAAACTTGGATTCATCATTATACGCCCGAAACAAAAATCCAATCTAAACAGTGGATTGAAAAGGGGGAATCGGTCCCAAAAAAACCTTAAGCTGTGTATTCGGCTGGGAAAGTAATGGCGAGTGTTTTTTGGGACAGCCATGGAATTATTTTTATCGACTATCTTGAAAATGGAAAAACTATAACAGGAGCATACTACGCATCATTATTGGACAAGCTAAAGGAACAAATTTCGAAAAATCGGCCACATTTGCAAAAAAAGAAAGTCTTGTTCCACCAAGACAACGCACCATCTCACACCTCAACAGTCGCCATGGCGAAAATCCACGAATTGCGGTTCGAACTGCTTGACCATCCACCTTACTCACCGGATCTAGCACCAAGCGACTTTTTTTTGTTTCCTCAACTTAAAACTGCACTCGGCGGACAGAGATTTTCGTCAAATGAGGAGGCAATCTCTTTCGTGAAAACGTATTCTCCTATTTTGCAGACAAAGTCGCCAAGTACTATTTGAAGAAGTGTGTGAGAATGTGCATCAAGATAGCTCCGCAACTTTAGCGTCACATATCGAGAAAAAAAAAACCTCTGAAAAAAAGTACGATAACCTCAGGCCAGCTGACAGTGTGGTCGCGATCGCAAGTTATCGATAGCGACAAAGCTGGGCGTGTGACCGTGTCATACGCGCAGCCACACTGTTCTTGGTTTCCTCTAGAGATTGTCACCCTGCCCTTTTTAGTGCTTTTTGCTATTCCGCCTTTGGTTCTATGTTCGAATTTTCTCAAGCACATGCAAAAAGTATATTTTCAAGTGTCAAATAAAAAATTGTGAAAAAGTCACAATCTCTTACAAAATTAAAGTGAAAGTGGTTTTTATTTACTTGGAAGACGCCCCCCTACAAACATTTGGTCCTTCGAGCCGGATTTCTGGATTTTAGCTCGACCCCAGCAACAGCATTGGTTGTTTTTTTTTCTCAAGATAAGTAATACAATTTTTCCATCATACATTTTGTGCAAGTGTCGTGTTCGCGCCATATTATTTTTTTCCTTGTACCTTATAACTATATATGTGACACAGCATATATGTGTATAAGTACATAAGCGTTCTATCGGCATTTTCTTAGCCATCTTTTCTACTTTGTGTATACTTTGCACAGTATATATATATATATATATATATCCTTATATGTATATGTATGTGTAAGTATCTATACAGTTTAAAAGAGTTCGCTAATATTTTCCGATTTGGCCGCGGTTTTGTGTACTTTGCTATTTCTTTTTCTGTCGTATCGCGTTTTGTCTGCTTTTCAACACAGTCCTGTGTATGCAATCTCTCTTGATGCTTGAATATATTATATAATATCAATATATGAGGAACGTAAACTTCCATACACGACACTTACACACATATACACTCCGTATATGTTCCATACATACTGAAGTTATATTCTCAAGTCCAGTGTTACCCATATAATATATATATATATTATCACATACATATATGTACGTATACTGCTTCACATACATATACACTCCGTATATGTTCCTCATATATTGATATTATATAATATATTCAAGTTCATTGTTGCATATATAATATATATAGTAATATATCTATCTCCAGAATAATTTCTCGTACGTGACAAACACTCATAATTATTTCCCTATCTTCCAAATTCTTTCCCACAAATCATATTATAAACATAAACACTTGTCGCGACGGCACCGACTGTCACAAACAAAAAGATCCTATTACATTGGCGATCGTGCCACTTCCAAAAATCCAAAGTCCATTAAAATTTTCCGTATGCAACTTGAGGACTCAGCATTACTGCACTAACACCAACACAAAACATCACATGTATGTTAGCTTTAAGTCGTAATAAGAACCTTCATGTTAAAGCTCAGCATATTGTGAGTTTAGTTTTTAAAGACACTTTCCTCACTCAAGACGCGTAGCCCGCGAGATTACAAATAAAAATAAAGTAGTCTATTAAGTAAACAAAAAATAAATCCTTGTGTTTTTATTTTTTTTTACTGTTCGTGCACCGCGAACATATAATTGGCGCAGCCGGTAGGATACGTCGTACTAGTTACTGAATCAACAAAGTAGTCGTGAACCGCTAGAAGGACTTTAACATTGTCCTGGGAGAACGCGTCCTAGTTGTGAACTAGACAAAACGTATCCGCGAAAAAACATCTACGTGCGTGAGTGCGTTATTAAAACGGTAATACAAAAAACCTTGTAAAAAATCCGTCATAATAAAAAACTCAAAAAACCCGAACCACGTGTGCAAATCAAATAACAATTCAAAAATGGCAACCGAATTAACAGAAGCACACTTAAACCAGTGTCTAAATCAAATCAAACACGTGCCAGCGTTTGATAACGGAGCAGAAAATTTGTCGGCATTTATAAAGAGAATAGATTTTATTCTGTCTCTATACCCAACAAATGATGTACGCCAAAGCAGCGTAATCTTCGGTGCTATTGAACGACAACTGGATTGAGAAGCCTTGCGTTCAGCACAGATTACACAATCCAACAACTGGATATCGCAGACACCTTATGAGGAGCTACTAAGAAGACTATACAATACCAACTGGAATGGAAGCCTACGTAAGTTCGTAGAAGAGCTCGAGAGAAAATCCTATATTGTTAGCAATAAGTTAGCACTAGACAATGACGTTAGCACAACAATAATTTATAAAAATGCTCTAAAAATTACCACAAAAAATGTAATAACTAGAAAACTACCAGACAGATTATACATGACCTTAGCAAGGCATGATATAACTTCAATAAGCAAGCTAAAAGCCGTTGCTCAAACAGAAGGTATTTATGAGTCTTATGAGACTCAGAATAACCATAAAAGTGAAAACAATAGTCGTAGGAATCAAAATAAATCTTACGCAAACTACTCAAACAATTCTCATTCAGATGATTCGTCCAATTCAAAACCACAAACTAATTACTCAAATTCAAATCAGAATAATCAAAATCTTCACCAAGAATTCAATAAAAAACTAAAAGAAGCTCAAACACAAAACCCTTATAACTATTCAAGGACACCTCAACAAGCCGTGGGCCTAACCCACCGGTAAAAAGACAAAGAGAAAGCCAAAGTGGCCAGTTCAAAATGGAGCAAGGTGAAAATTTTCATCAAAGTGCCTCGGAACTAAATGCAGAGCAAACACACCATACATAAGAATCAAAATGAATGAAGTGAACCTAAAATGTATCATTGATACAGGTTCCTCAATAAACCTTCTAAAACAAAATACTTTCAGTTTTCCAATTTATAAAAATCCAATCAATGTTCAAACAATTAATGGCACTACCGAATTATCAGAAAGTATACTTTTTGGTCCCAGCAGACTTTGTTCTACAAAACAAAAATCTTACATTCATAATTTCTCTGAAAATTATGATATGCTATTAGGAAGAGAATACTTAAAAGCCAGTAAATCCCAAATTGATTACGAAAATGGCACAGTTACATTAGGAGAATATAAATTTACATTTCAAAACGAGGAAGAAAATTCTGAAGAAACTTACACAGAAGATGGTGCAAATCCACCCTTGACCGAAGATAGGCCATTCAACTTCGCAATCGAAGATGAATTAAAAGAATGTAATGAGTTCAGACTCGAACATCTTAACATAGAAGAGGTTGAAAAATTAAAAAAGGTTTTACATGAATTTCGCGATATTCAGTACCGGGAAGGTGAAAATTTGACTTTCACTAGTACGATTAAGCATTCAATTCAAACGAAACACGAAGACCCATTATATAAAAGACCCTATAAATACCCACAGGCTTACGATCAAGAGGTCAATAAACAAATTAACGAAATGATAGACCAGGGCATAATTAAGAAATCAAAGTCCCCTTACTGTTCACCCATCTGGATTGTTCCAAAGAAAATGGACGCTTCAGGAAAGCAAAAATTCCGGTTAGTCATTGACTACCGAAACCTCAATGAAATAACCATTGACGACAAATTCCCCATACCAAATATGGATGAGATCCTAGACAAGTTAGGCAAATGCCAATACTTCACTACGATCGATCTTGCAAAGGGTTTCCATCAAATCCAAATGGACCCCGATTCAATTGCAAAAACTGCCTTTTCAACCAAGCATGGTCACTACGAATTTACTCGTATGCCCTTTGGGCTTAAAAATGCTCCAGCGACTTTCCAGCGCTGTATGAATAACCTACTTGAAGATTTGATCTTCAAGGATTGTCTAGTTTACTTAGATGATATTATTATCTACTCCACTTCATTGGAAGAGCACATATCATCCATTTCGAAAGTCTTCTCAAAACTTCGGGAAGCAAATTTGAAATTACAATTAGACAAATGCGAATTCATGAAGAAGGAAACTGATTTCCTCGGGCATGTAATCACCACGCAAGGTATAAAACCAAATCCAAACAAAATTAAGGCAATTGTTGAATTCCCAATACCAAAGACACCAAAAGAAATCAAATCATTCCTAGGTTTATGCGGATTTTATCGCAAATTTATACCCAATTTCGCAAGTATTGCAAAACCCATGACAACAAAGTTGAAGAAAAACGCCACCATAAACATAAAAGATCCCACTTATGTGTCAGCATTTGAAAAATTCAAAGTTTTAATAACGTCCGATCCGATACTAGTTTATCCTAATTTCGAGAAACCATTCTCATTGACTACAGATGCTAGCAACTTCGCTATAGGCGCCGTTCTATCACAGGAACACAAACCCATTTGCTATGCAAGTCGAACTTTAAACGAACACGAATCAAACTATTCAGCTATAGAGAAAGAACTATTAGCTATCGTGTGGGCAACCAAATATTTCCGTTCTTACTTATTCGGTAGAAAATTCCAGATCTTAAGTGATCACAAGCCACTAGTTTGGCTCAGTAACATTAAAGAACCAAACATGAAATTACAAAGATGGAAAATCCGATTAAACGAATACGATTATCAAATCAAGTATTTACCAGGAAAGGAAAATAACGTAGCAGATGCACTTTCACGTATAAAAATAGAAGAGAATTTCTTAGGAGAAGATGCAATTAGCACAGGAGCAACTATACATAGTGCTCAAGAGGACAGTCAATATCACATACTAATAACCGAAAGACCTTTAAACTACTTTAACAGGCAAATAGAATTCATAAAAAAGTGACGATAATAAAGTTGAAACAACTCACTATTTTCATAAACTTAACATTAAAATTTCTTACAAGGAAGTGACTAACCAATATGCCAAAGATATGATAAAGGAATATCTTTGCTCGAAAAATAGTGTTGTCTATTTTCATGACGAAACAGATTTTCCAATTTTTCAAAGAGCCTATTTAGAAATAATAAGCCCAAGTAATATAACTAAAGTAATGAAAACAAGCTTAAAATTAATTGACTTACAAACCTTTGCAGAGTTTAAAGAATTAATTTTAAAAACACATAAAAAGTTGTTACATCCAGGTATAGAAAAAACAATAAATTGGTTTAAGGAAAAATATTATTACCCTGATTACCAGAAGCTAATACAAAATCTAATTAATGAATGTGAAATTTGCAACATAGCCAAGACCGAACATAGAGATACAAAACTCACGTTTGAGATAACACCCGAAGTACTTAATGTTAGGGATAAATATGTTATAGATTTTTATATGATAGATAAGAAACAATTTCTTTCTTGTATAGATGTTTATTCCAAATTCACAACATTAGTTGAAGTTCAAAGTAGAGATTGGTTAGAAGCTAAAAGAGCTTTACTAAAAGTTTTTAATTAAATGGGAAAACCCATAGAAATAAAAGCAGACAAAGACTCAGCATTCATCAGTGCAGCTTTGCAAATTTGGTTACAAGAAGAAGGCATAAAAATTAACATAACAACAAGTAAAACAGGAATATCAGATATAGAAAGGTTTCATAAAACTATAAATGAAAAGTTAAGAATAATATGAAGCGACGATAATATAGAGAATAAAATTACAAAGTTCGAAACAATATTATATACTTATAATCATAAAACAAAACATAAGGCAACTAATAGAACTCCAGCAGATATTTTTATTTATGCAGGAACCCCTGAATATAACTCACAAGAGAATAAAGTAAATCAAATAAATAACCTCAATAAAAACAGAAGTGATTTTGAAGTAGATACACGATTTAGACAAGCCCCATTGGTTAAATCAAAAACCACAAATCCTTTCAAAAAGATAGGTAACATTAAAAAGCTCGATGAAAAACATTACGAAGAAACGAATAGAGGTAGAAAAGTTACACATTATAGATCGAAGTTTAAAAAGAAGAAAGTAATTAACAAAAGTAAATATGTTAATGTTAAATGTTACTTATATTGTCAATTATTTGCACAACCGTAACCGCTCAACAAGTCGAAGTAAATCCCATTCAAAATGATCAAGGATTCATCCTATTTGAGTCAGGAACAATTAATTTACCAATATCCTTCGAACATCATTGCTTAACTATAAACGTAACACAAATAGAGAACTCTTTTGATTTATTATTAACTCAAAGCCATATCTTTAACAAGTACCCCCAAATAAAATATTTAATGAATAAATTAGAAAAGCAAATGGCAGGTATCAGAATAACAAGTCGTACTAAACGAGGTTTATTCGATTTCATAGGATCATCACTTAAATTCCTTTTTGGCACATTAGATGAAGAAGATAAGAAACAATTTGAAAACCTAATTAACATAATTGCCCATAATTCAATTCAGGCAAATAATCTTAATGATTTTATAAATACATTTAATCAAGGTATTAATATTATAAATAATCAAAGTAAAATTTTGGAAGAAGAAAAACAATTAAATTAATTAATTTTTAACATTGAACATTTTACCGAATATATAGAAGATATCGAACTAAGCTGTAGCATGCGTACATATGTAAATACATACATACATATAAATAAGGCTGCAACACTTTGTTGTTATGCCAACAATGTTTACATAAGCAGCGACTTTGTCGTTAACGCTAAGTGCCTTCTGCACATAATCAAGTGCATTCGATATATGATCCGCACTTGATAACAGCGACCGCCCAAATGGCTAAGTCAGCGTTCTCACGCTTGACCGTCGCTATGTATTCATATGCGCGCATAACTCTCTCTCCACATATATACTTATTGTTACGTTATACAGTGGATCGCAGCTTATTTCGTGCAGTTGCAAACTAAAAGTTTAAACCTCCACTGCTCCTAAACCATCAAAGATATTTCAAAAATTTTAACGCAATTTTTTAACTTATAGTAATAACATCTTTAATAAACTAAAACAAACTTCATATTTATCAAACTTACAGAATAATGGAAGAAAAACAAAAATATAAAAACTTTTCACGCCGCAGCTTATTTCGTGCACTTCAAAATTTTTATCTCTACATTCTAAAATTAACTTAATATTTTGTGTGGCCTCCCCTCTGCTTTACGACAGCATTCAGACGGTTTTCCATTGAGGACACCAATTTTTTGGTCGTTTCGACGGGAATTTTTGCCATTCTTCAACCAAAGCAGATTTTAGATCGTTTTGTTCGAAATCTGTCGTTTCCGAATAGCGAGTCAAAATTTGCCATAGATTTTCTATTACATTTAAGTCCGGTGATTGTGCTGGTGTTCGCACAACGTGTGGACACTTCCAGATGAGCCAGGTCTTCACAATTCCAGACGTATGCTTCGGGTCGTTGTCCTGGTAGAACCGAAAACGATCGCGTATGCCCAGTTTCTCGGCACTTTGGAGAAGGTTTTCCTTCAATATTGACAGATATTGTTTGGCGTCCATTATGCTGTCAATAAAAACTAGGTTTCCGACTCCAGAGGCCGACATACAGGCCCAAACCATAACGTGACCCCCGCCATGCTTAACCGTTGGTTTTAGGTGTTTGGGGTCTAGCTCGGTATTTGGTCTCCGCCACACATATTGACGCCCATCCGAACCAAAAATGTTAAATTTTGATTCATCTGCAAAGATGACGTCGTCCCAAAAGGAAATCGGATGGAGTAGATGTTCCGCGAATTTGAAGCGGTAGTCCCGATTTTTCTGGTTTATAAATGGTTTTTTTCGAGCTACCCGACCATTAAAGTTGTTTTCGTGGAGGATCCGGCGCACTGTATCCGGGCTACACTTCTTGCCCGTTTCGTCCTCTATCTCCACAGCCAATTTTGGAGCCGATAGCTTCGGATTTTGTTTAATTTTTCTTACTATGCGACGCTCCTCCTTCCCGCTAAAAATTTTATTTGGTGCATTTCGACCTTTATTTTCCACCCGATTTTCACGAACAAAGCGTTGAATTATATATTGTACAGTGCTAGAGCTTAGATTAACCATCTCCGCAATAGCACGCTGGCTGTTCCCATTTTTAAAATGTTTGAGAACTAATTCTCGTTGTTGAATAGTTGTTCGAGGTGCCATGTTTTGTAATTCTCCAAAAGTTTCGTTTTTCATGTGACCAAGTCAAAATACTCATTAGATACTTTAATATAAATACCAAAAATACCAAATCTGGCGTGAAAACCTAATATTATGGTCAAAAAGTTAGAATTTCGTCTATATAAAATGTCTGCACGAAATAAGCTGCGGCATAAAAAGCCCAAAATTTTTTTGTATCTCAATTTTTATTTTTGTAATTAAGAAAATTTTTCTTATTAATTTCAAATCTACAAATTCTGCTTTACCAACCTTCATTTAAATTTTTGAAATATCTTTGATGGTTTAGAGCAGTGAAGGTTCAAACTTTCAGTTTGCGACTGCACGAAATAAGCTGCGATCCACTGTATATATAATATATAAAACGGCTGCTCTGCCGCTGCGCCGACAGCTAGCATGCCTTAGCTTTAGAATACAATGAGACATTCGAATAAAGACACTGAACTGGAAAAGTCATATCTTTTAATTCTACATGGCGACCGTGACATGCTCGAACTTAAGAAAAGCCGATTAGTGATTAGTGCCAATGTTACACTGATTGTAAAACGATGTTAAACACGTAACTAACAACACAATTAACTGCAAAGTGAACAGTGAGAATCTACAACTACAAGACTCCAATGATTATAAAGAACAACTTACAGAAAAAGCCAATTAAAGTCTACAAATGAAAACAGAAAACAGAACGTCTTAATTTGCTTCACATGCCGTTCAAGTTGTCTTTGTTACAAATAAAATGCTCTCGCAAAATATTCATTGTATAAGAATATGCGTGTGTGCATAGCGCAATACATGCACAGGATATAATGTGTATATACACTAAAATACAAATTATATTGTGCAACTAAACAGAGAACAAACAAAAAAAAAGTACACTAAACAAAGAATGAAAAGTGCCAAGTGAGAAGTACAATACATACATAACAAAAGTTAACAAAACTATGGTGTGCACATCCGCACACTATAGCAACGTAGGAGTAGCAGACGAGCTACGGAACCAAAATTAATCAACAAGTGTAACAAACAAAACTATGGTGTGCACATCCGCACACTATAGCAACGTAGGAGTAGCGGACGAGCTACAGAATCAAAATTAATCAGCAAGTGCGAGTGGCAGTCCGCCCCTTGTACCATCGAGGGATAACCAGGGAAAATATTTAAAAAGTGCGAATGACAGTCCGTCATTTGCGCCATCGATGGAACACATAAAGAAGAAAAATTAAGCAACAAGTGCGAGTGGCAGTCCGCCCCTTGTGCCATCGAGGGAAAATCTGAAGATACATTCCGGCAGCGCAACCAAGTGCGCCCAACAAAATACTAGAAATTACTTAATTTTAATTTGCACTGCGATGCAAAAATAGCTATAGATAACAATTGTACAAACCAGGCAGTTTCTAGCTGCGGGTTTTCTCTTTTTTTTAAAAGGTAGGGAAGTATGTACCAAAAAAAAAAGGGCAAATCATTTTTTTTTTAAATAAAAATATTATAAATGCCTAAGAATAATAATAAGAAAAACAAAAGAGGAGGTCAAAAGAACTTCCTCAATCTAAAAATTAAAAAATTAAATAAGAAATTGTACAACCCAGGAACTGAAACAGTTTCCTGGGAAGAAAATGTGGCTCTAAGACAAGAATTAGAGGCCACATATAGGGAATTAGAGGCATATAAGAATAAGAAAGACATAATAGAAGCCAGAAAGCCAAAATGCCCAGCAGATTGTAAGGGTGCTTTCGACAATCCTGGCTGTGAGTATACATGCAAATACACATGTGGCAAAGATAAAAACTAAAATAAAAATAATAATAACAATAATTCTCGAAATAAAAAAAGGTTTTCAATTCAGTAAATGATATAAAAAACTATACTTTTCAAAATTTATTTTTTTTGTTGATCTCTGACAGCATAACGAATGTTAAAAAACAAAATAGAAGCAGTCAGAGAATCAAGTATAATACCCCAAAAGGGCCCAGGGATCTATCAGTTAGCAATTAAAGCTAAATATTCACCCAAAATGGGTTTAGACGTTAAGACAGTGGATTCCACTGCTAACGTTATCAATAAGGTAGAGCCACAAACAGTGGATTTGGATTTAATTAACATTCTGTTAATTATAATAACCATTGTGATGTGCGCAAATTGTTTCTTTAAGCTGTATAAATTGCACAATAAGTGCTTAAAAAAGAAATATATGAGCCAGGCAAATGACCTGGACAAAATATAAATATTATACAGGAAATACAGCGAAAACAAAGAGAAACATTATATATATATATGAAATATAAGATCAGAATAGAAAATAATATCGCATAACATTATGAGTAAATTAGCAAAAAGGAGTTTAAAGAACGTCTTGTTAAGAGACCCAGATTTAATCAAAAGAGTTAATTTCATCGTGTCATATAGTCCCACGTATATATGTAATTTCGAAAGTATATATATAAGGACATATGACCTAGATTTCTCCCCATTTATTGGCCTATCTAATAAAGAAAAGGCTCAATTATTAAAGTTAATACCTGGCATAGAAATTATGACGGTATTTAACGAGAAATCTGAGGAAATTAACTACGAGGTATTCAAATACTAAACCTCGTATAGGAACCACTTACTAGCCCATATTATGGAATGGTCAGAACTTTCTGAACGAATCCATAATATAAAAATCAGATTTGAAAAAGCATACAAATGCTTAACTCAGAATAGACCAACTCACAGAGACACAGTAGATAGACACGCAATAACCCTAATCGACTGCTTTAATGAAGCACGAATATTAATCTATAATCATAAAGACGTATTAACCGATCAACATTGGTCAGAAACGTCAAGGTTATTGACAAGATTAAGAAATAATCTCCAAAGTATAAAGGAGAAACATAATCTTAATCTAACTGTGCCGTCTATTCTGAATACACCAGTAAAATTTGAGGCTAGTACAGAGGAAGATATACAAGTCCAAGAACAAGACTTGGCAAATCTTACCATCCCAGCCATTCTAATGTCAACTGTAGATTCTGATTCTGATACACATTCAAGTGTAATAGAAATCAAAACAGTCACAATGGCACAATCCAATATCGAATTCATTAATACAGCATCAAAGCTTATACCATTTTTCGATGGTAAAGCGGAAAACTTAACAAGTTTTCTTGATGCGTTAAACATTGTCGATGCAATAAAAGGCGAACACGAACAATTAGCTGTGTCAATGATAAAGACCAAGCTAAAAGGTGTTGCCAGAAATTTAGTCGGAAATGAAACAACTATATCAGAAATCATTTCCGGACTACAGAGCAATGTCAAAGGCGAAACTGTAGAAGTATTATCAGCTAAACTGATGAATCTACAGCAACGCAACAAAACTGCTAACCAATACACAGCAGAGGTTGAGCAGATGACAAAAGCTTTAGAAAGTGCGTACATAACGGACGGCCTACCACTTGCGTTAGCCAGAAGTTATTCTACACAGTCTGCAGTTAAGGCAATGACAAAGAATTGCGCAATTGATAAGGTAAAACTTATCATGCAGGCTGGCACCTTCAACACCATGAATGAAGCTGTATCGAAATTTGTAAACAGTTGCACAGAAGCAACTGGACAGCAAAATACAGTCCTTTATTTTAGAAATTCTTCACAGCGTGGTGGAAACCGTGGACGTGGAGGATTCAGAGGAAACTCGCGTAGTCGTAATTACAATTACAACAACTACAACGGTTCCAATTATAACAATAATGGACGAGGCCAAAATAGAGGACACTCTAGAGGCCGTGGCAACTCGAATAGTGGCCACAATAACAACAAGTCAAACTCTAATGTGAGGGTTGCTCAGAGTAATTCGGGAAACCCTCACCCTTCAGATATTCAAAGCCAATAAATGGCACCATAAAAGCATCAACCTTGATCTGAGTATTTTTGTAAAATTAATAATCAAAAACAGGTAAAAAACTTACGCTGTTAATAGACACTGGTGCAGATATATCTATATTGAAAGAAAATATAGATATATTCGATAATGTAAACAAAGAGGTCACTACCCACATATCGGGTATAGGCGAAGGAACAATAATTTCAAAAGGCTTAGCCTTCGTAGAACTCCAAACATCAAATTACATAGTTCCTCATGACTTTCATTTAGTCGATAAAAATTTCCCAATACCTAGTGATGGCATACTAGGCATAGATTTTATAAAAGAATACAATTGCCAAATAGATTTCAACGAAAGTGGCGACTCCCTATTTCTTCGTCCAAATAACTTAAATTATCCGATTAGACTGGAAATATTCCATACTTGTGTCAATAATGCCACAGTACTTCCAGCTCGGTCCGAAGTCGTCCGTAAAATACAAATTCCTTCAATTACTAATCACATCTTGATACCAAATCAAGAAATTGAAGAAGGAATTTATATCGCAAACACCTTGTCCGATCATAATCATACTTATGTCCGAATTTTAAACACGACAAACTCCAATAGAATCGTTAATTTAAATAAAATCACATATGAAAAATTAAACGATTACGAAATATTAAAGAACTCTAACGAAGATAGAAGCAATTTAGTCATGAAACAGTTAATCAAAAATTTTCCATCATTGTTCAAAAGCCAATTAAAAGACCTTTGCATCAGATATACAGATATATTCGGACTAGAAACCGAATCAATTACTACAAATAATTTTTATAAACAGAGACTTAGAATAAAGGATGATGAGCCCATATATATTAAGAATTATAGAAGTCCTCATAGCCAAGTACAAGAAATACAAGCCCAAGTACAAAAATTAATAAATGATAAAATAGTTGAACCTTCAGTGTCAGAATACAATAGCCCTCTACTTTTAATCCCGAAGAAATCTCTTCCGGGCTCAGAAAATAAAAAATGGCGATTAGTAATTGACTATCGTCAAATCAATAAAAAGCTATTGTCTGATAAATTTCCACTACCTAGGATAGATGATATTCTAGATCAACTAGGTAAGGCAAAGTACTTTTCATGTCTTGACTTAATGTCAGGATTTCATCAAATTGAACTTGAAAAAAGTTCAAGAAACATAACGTCATTTTCAACGAGCAATGGCTCATATCGCTTCACGCGATTACCTTTCGGCTTAAAAATAGCCCCAAACTCATTCCAAAGAATGATGACAATAGCATTCTCTGGTTTACAACCATCCCAAGCATTCCTTTATATGGATGATCTAATAGTAATAGGTTGTTCTGAGAAACATATGGTCAAAAATTTAACTGATGTTTTTGACAAATGTAGAGAATACAATCTAAAGCTACATCCAGAAAAATGTTCATTTTTCATGCATGAAGTCACATTTTTGGGACACAAGTGCACTGATAAAGGAATCTTGCCAGATGATAAAAAATATGAGGCCATTAAAACTATCCTGTCCCACATGACGCGGATAGTGCAAGACGCTTCGTTGCATTTTGCAACTATTATCGACGTTTTATTAAAAACTTTGCTGATTATTCACGTCACATAACAAGATTATGTAAAAAAGGCGTACAATTTGAATGTCAGAATGCTTTCGATCATTTAAAAAAGGCATTGATGCATCCAACCTTGTTACAATATCCAGATTTCACTAAGGAATTCTGTATAATAACAGATGCAAGTAAGCAAGCGTGTGGAGCGGTTTTAACTCAAAACCAAAACGGACTCCAACTTCCCATTGCATACGCATCAAGATCCTTTACCAAAGGAGAAAGTAACAAGAGTACTACTGAACAAGAGGTAGCAGCTATTCACTGGGCGATAACTCATTTTCGACCATATATTTATGGTAATCATTTCACAGTAAGAACGGATCATAGACCTCTTACGTACCTATTCTCAATGATCAATCCGAGTTCTAAACTCACTCGTATGAGGCTTGAATTAGAGGAATATAATTTTACGGTTGAATATCTGAAGGGCAAAGACAATCATGTAGCGGATGCGTTATCAAGAATAACCATCCAAGACTTTAAAGACATACAAAACAAAATCCTGAAAGTCACTACCAGGTACCAAAGTAGACAGAATTTCTGCGCAGAAAATGAAAAAGTAGAATTGCCAAGGCAATCTACAGAAAAGCTTCTCAGCCCAACGTATACAACGTCATAAACAATGACGAAATACGAAAAGTAGTGACCTTGCATATAAAAGATTCGCTATGTTTCTTTAAACATGGTAAGAAAATTATTGCAAGAATAGATATTGGTGACATATATACAAATGGAAATATTGATTTAGGTCAACTATTTCCAAGGCTCGAGAAAGAAGCCGGTATATTACAAATAAGCCAATTAAAAATAGCACCGTGGGAAAATATCTTTGAGAAAATTTCAATAGATAATTTCAAAATAATGGGCAATGAAAAATTGAATACATTGAGAGTAGCGCTACTCAACCCGGTGACTACAATAAATACAAATAAAGAGAAAGAAGCTATACTGTCTACACTACATGACGATCCAATACAAGGAGGTCACACAGGCATTACAAAAACCTTGGCCAAGGTCAAAAGACATTATTACTGGAAAGGTATGACTCGTGATATAACACGGCACATCCAGAAATGTCAAAAATGCCAAAAATCAAAAACAGTTAAACATAATAAGACCCCGCTAACCATTACTGAAACACCAGTACAAGCTTTTGACAGAGTTATAGTGGATACAATTGGTCCATTACCAAAGTCAGAGCATGGAAATGAGTATGCAGTCACGCTTATATGTGACTTGACTAAATATTTAGTAGCTATACCAGTTGCAAACAAAAGTGCAACAACAATAGCAAAAAGCAATATTTGAATCTTTTATTCTCAAATACGGTCCAATGAAGACGTTCATTTCGGACATGGGAACGGAATATAAGAATTCAATTATAAATGACTTATGCAAATACTTAAAGATTAATAATATAACATCTACTGCACACCACCACCAGACCGTTGGAACAGTCGAAAGAAGTCACAGAACTTTTTATGAGTACATACGATCTTACATATCGGTTGATAAAACTGATTGGGACGTATGGCTTCAATATTTTGTCTTCTGTTTCAACACGACCCCCTCTATGGCACATACTTATTGTCCATATGAGCTAGTATACGGTAAAACAAGTAATTTGCCAAAACATTTTAATAGCATAGATAGTGTAGAAGCACTATATAATATAGATGACTATGCTAAGGAGAGTAAGTATAGATTAAAAGTAGCCTATAAAAGAGCTAGAGTTATGTTAGAAGCAAATAAGAATAGAAATAAACTACTATACGATCATAAAGTAAGGGATATAGATATGTCAGTAGGTGACAAAGTTTTGTTAAAAAACGAGACAGGTCATAAGTTAGATCCTAAATATACAGGTCCGTATATAGTAACGGAAATAGGACATAGAGA
Organism: Drosophila sulfurigaster albostrigata; assembly: GCF_023558435.1. Lineage (NCBI taxonomy): Eukaryota > Metazoa > Arthropoda > Insecta > Diptera > Drosophilidae > Drosophila > Drosophila sulfurigaster. The sequence continues at coordinate 62,751 of NW_026909713.1, read as the reverse complement.
TAACATAGTAATAACAAATAATAAAAATAAGAAACAAACAGTTCATAAGGATAGAATAAAAATCTTCATTTCATAAATTGCACTTAGTACTTAGTATGGCCATACAAAGACACACATACATAAGTAATACAATAGACATATATTTTATCTTTTTAATCAATTTAATTTTCTTTGTTGAAAAAAAAAAAAAAACTTTTTTAAATTTTATAGAATTTTTAATAATTGAATTGAAAACTTTAACATAACCAAAATAATATAAAACGAGAAATCTTTTATTTTCAAATATTATTTTTATTTCAAAAAAAAAAAAAAAATACTAATAAAAATAACTAATTATGCTATTATTAATTATTCCTAAAATAAAACAAAAAAAACACAAAAAAATATAGTATTTAATTAATACCTAAAATAACTACATAAATTACGTTATTTTTTAAAAAGAGGGAGATGTAGCATGCGTACATATGTAAATACATACATACATATAAATAAGGCTGCAACACTTTGTTGTTATGCCAACAATGTTTACATAAGCAGCGACTTTGTCGTTAACGCTTGTGCCTTCTGCACATAATCAAGTGCATTCGATATATGATCCGCACTTGATAACAGCGACCGCCCAAATGGCTAAGTCAGCGTTCTCACGCTTGACCGTCGCTATGTATTCATATGCGCGCATAACTCTCTCCACATATATACTTATTGTTACGTTATATATATAATATATAAAACGGCTGCTCTGCCGCTGCGCCGACAGCGAGCATGCCTTAGCTTTAGAATACAATGAGACATTCGAATAAAGACACTGAACTGGAAAAGTCATATCTTTTAATTCTACAAAGCCTACAATTAACTCGCTTAGGAATATTTAATCCAAAATTACTTAAACACGATCAAATAGATCACATTAATCACGAAAAATTGATGAATATTAAAACTTCTGGTTGGTTCAGTACACTTACAAATGAAATTTTCATCATGTCCCACATTCCATTGAGTAATCTTGAAACTAAAACTTTCCAAGTAATCCCATACCCAGATAAGAATGGACAAATCATCAATGAAAATGTTGAAGGAAAATTTTATCTACATAATAACTTTGTTTCAAATTCAATTTCTAAAAAGATTATAAATGACCAATGCATAAATAATATAATAAATCATGAAACTCCAGTTTGCACTTTTAATAAATATCGTAAACAAGAATTTATACAAATAGTAGAGCCGAATATCATAATAACCTGGAACTTAACCAGAACCAAACTAAATCAGAATTGTAATGATTTAGATATGTACATCGAAAAAGATAAAATAATAAAAATATTTAATTGTACTATTGAATTAAAAAATGTTAAAATTTCAAATAGAGCACAGCAATTTACAACCATTATGTTCACAGAGTACAATGTAACTAAAATAGAACCACTATCACACATTGAAATAAAAGAAATGATTTTGTATAACAATAGAGAGAACAATAATTATAAATATCCAATAATTATAATTGTACTAATATTAATCCTCATTGTTATATACAACTTAGTGAATAAGAAAATTAAAACACTATTCAACATAATAACACAAAAATTTGTAAGAACACATGACATAGACATAAGTGCTAATGCTGAAACCGATAATATTGAAATTCCAGTCCGACTTATGTACCCTGAACTAAACGCTTGAGGACAAGCTAATCTCTATAGGTTGGGGGAGTAATATATCCATCTCCAGAATAATTTCTCGTACGTGACAAACACTCATAATTATTCCCCTATCTTCCAAATTCTTTCCCACAAATCATATCATAAACATAAAGACTTGTCGCGACGGCACCGACTGTCACAAACAAAAAGATCCTATTACATTGGCGATCGTGCCACTTCCAAAAATCCAAAGTCCATTAAAATTTTCCGTTTGCAACTTGAGGACTCAGCATTACTGCACTAACACCAACACAAAACATCACATGTATGTTAGCTTTAAGTCGTAATAAGAACCTTCATGTTAAAGCTCAGCATATTGTGAGTTTAGTTTTTAAAGACACTTTCCTCACTCAAGACGCGTAGCCCGCGAGCTTACAAATAAAAATAAAGTAGTCTATTAAGTAAACAAAAAATAAATCCTTGTGTTTTTATTTTTTTTTACTGTTCGTGCACCGCGAACATATAATTATATATATATTATATTATACATACACTTCCGTACACGTTACATATACACTCCGTATATGCTCCTTATACATTGAGATTATATATACCAATCCGTTATTACACATACATATATATATTATCCATTTCCGTATATGTATATAAACAGCAGCAATCACACCGAGTAATAAAGATTCACGCTGCTGTTTGTGTTTTATGCAAACAATTTTGTTTTTTCCAACAGCGACTTTTTTTTCCTCCTCGTCTGTTTTCTTGTGTCGGCTTGCTCACTATCCTGTGACAGCCGAAGTTCCTCTCCGTTTTTTTTGTGCTTGCTTTCGGCTGTCCGCTTTATCGTGAGTCTTTGTTGAGAAAATGACTCTAGAGTGACTGCCGAAGCATAGTATGTCCAAGAGCCAAAAAAACGAAAAGGACTCAAAACATTCGCTAAAGCTTCCGACCACAGCTCGTCGCATGTCGTCCGCTTCGCCCGCTCCTTCGGGGTCCAAATCCGCCACCCCTACCGCTCAACTCCGAGTAAAAGTCGATCGTCCGTCGCCGTCTGCTTCTGCAAAGACTCCGCCGTTGCGTACATCTTCGACTGCTCCACGTAGTCAGGCAACTACCCGTTCCGTCCAAGCTAAACTTAGCGAAACCCGTGCGATGGTTCTCAGCAACTTCGTCAGTGTCTCCGACAGACAGGTGCACTTTGAGAGTCGGGTCAGAGGGCCTGCAGCCGAAGAAGACAATGTACACACGTACGAGATCCGTCGTGACCGGCTGCAAGCCCTCTGGGACAGTGTCGAAGCCGCCTATTCCACATGCGCTGATGCACTGCATCGAGACGGCGACAATGAAGGCACACAGGCCATGGAGGCGAAATACGATCACTGCTATGCAGTGTATGAGCGGTGTCTCGCCCGTGTTAAGGGGCAAATTACCCAAGTTTCCGGGTCCAGCAGGAGTGAAGCATCCGCTCCTCCTGTATACTCCAGTGGCTGCCGGCTCCCTCCTCTGCTTGTCCAAACTCCCCAAGCTCACACTCTCGTTGTGGGAACAATCTTTGGTGGACAAAGCGAAAATTCCCGCATAGCAGGATATGAGCACGTTCCTCAATGAGCGCTATCGTACGCTCGAAGCGATTGAGGACGAAGCGATTGAGGACTGCCAACCCACAGAACGCGACTGCAGGACCATCCCGTCCGCAGAATTCCACGCGGGTCAACTCCTTTGAGGCCCGAGTCACTCCGAAAGGCAAATCGTGTGACTTGTGCTCAAAGGAGAATCACCCTGTCCGGGTGTGTCCGCGTTTTTTGCAAATGTCGGTCAATGAGAGAATGACCTACATCAAACAGAAAAGTCTCTGTTTGAACTGTTTCGCAAGAGGTCACCAACTCCAAGAGTGTACGAGTGCGTACAATTGCTTTACATGCAAAGGTCGGCACAACACTCTTCTTCATCGGGGCGACAGTGCCCACAATGGTGCCTCTTCATTTTCCAATATACAGTCCGCTCCGAATCCAACGGCAACAAATGTGCAAAATTTCTTTGCCAATAATGTTCAGAATGTCCTTCTCGGCACGGCGGTCATCAATGTATGGCACTTGGGCACTACATACACCGCACGTGCGCTAATTGATTCCGGGTCCGAGGCGACCTCCATTTCTGAGCGTCTGTTCCAACGCATTAAGTTGCCTTTCCAGTCCGTGCGAGCCCAAGTATCCGGGCTAAATCACGCAGTTGCGGCTCAATTGGTTCTCCGAAGAAGCCGAGGCTCCATATCGAGACTTCGGCATTCGTAATTCCACAGTTGGCAGGCAAACTGCCCTCCTTCGATATGCCGCGAACTTTCCTAAGGGATCTACCAGCGATAGAACAGGCAGATCCACACTTCAACAAGAGCGCTCAGATTGATATTCTAATTGGCGCGGATATCCTTCCGTCGGTCATCTTGAGCGGCTCCCGGCCAAACATTTGTGGCTCACTCCTTGGGCAGGAAACCGTGTTTGGCTGGACTCTCACCGGCCCCGTTTCCCAGAATGTGTCGACAACTGTTTCTGCGTTTTCGACAAGAGTCGCTCTCTAAGCAGACGAACAGCTCGACAGCCTACTTTCCAAATTTTGGGAGGTGGAGGATATTCCAGCGAAGCTGATAAAGGAGTCAGACTTCGTTTGCGAAGAAAACTTCGTTAAGACTATGTACTTCTCGTAGCAAATGTGGCAGATATCGGGTGACTCTTCCACTCCGGAAGCTCGATAGCATTGAACTGGGTCATTCCAGATCTATAGCGCTGGCTCAATTCCTCAAGAACGAGAATCTTTTGTCAAGAAACGATTCTATAAAGGAACAGTACAATGCCGTTCTCCAGGAGTACGTGGACTTGGGTCATATGACACCCATATCGCCTCAGGCGATTGTCACGACTCCTAATTTCTACCTGCCTCACCACGCCGTGTTCAAACCAGATAGCACTACAACGACGATGCGGGTCGTTTTCAACGCATCTTGTCCATCCTCAAATGGCAAGAGTCTGAATGATATCCTTCATTCAGGGCCCATTCTCCGATCGGATCTCACGTTGCAGATCCTCAGATAGCGATACTATCGATATGTGTTCAATGCGGACATAACGAAGATGTATCGCCAAATCCTCATGGACTCGAAGCACACACCGTTCCAACGAATTCTGTTCCGTACGTCGGACGGTGTGATCCGTGACTTCGAGTTGAACACAGCTGTGCACAGTGACATTCGGTGTCAACTGTGCGCCTTTCCTGGCTCTACGAGTCCTCCAGCAACTTGCTGAAGACATACGCTTGGAGTATCCTCTCGCAAGCCGAGTCATCTCCAACAACATGTACGTGGACGACGTCCTGGAGGGGACACACACGAAAGAAGGGGCCATCCGGACCATTGCGGGAGTGTGTGAAGCCCTGACAGCGCTGGATTCCCGTTGAGGAAGTGGACGTCGAACCGTAAGAGCGTGCTGAAGGACATTCCAAAGGACCATCTACTTCGAGAAGATTTCCTCGAACTCGAAGACTCCGGTACGGCGAAAACACTGGGCATCAGGTGGTAAGCTCACGATGACGAGTTCTTCTTCATACCACCAGAAGTTGCCCATCAGGACTCCTACACGAAGAGGGAAGTGCTTTCGCAAATCGCTACGCTTTTCGACCCAGCCGGGTGGCTGGCCCCTTTCGTTATCCGAGCCAAGATCTTCATGCAGGAGATCTGGCTGAGGACGCTCGAATGGGACGAGCATTTACCCACGGATCTTTTCCTCCAATGGAAGGAGTACCTCCAGAGCTATCTTGCTCTGGGAAAGATCCGGATTCCAAAATAGGTCCAATTCCAGACACGAGTGAAGCTCCAGTACCACGGATTCTGTGATGCGTCAGAAAGGGCGTATGGAGCGGCGATCTATGTCCGTGTGGAGACGGCAAACAAGGTTTCCACACATCTCCTCACTGCGAAGACAATAGTGGCTCCTGTCAAGTCTCTCTCAGTGCCACGTTTGGAGCTTTGTGGCGCAGTCCTGTTGGCTGAGTTATCTGCAGCCCTCCTCCTGAATCTGCCAGCAGAAAGTTTCCAGACTTTCTTTTGGACTGATTCAACAATTGTTCTCGCCTGGTTGAACAAGCCACCCTGCAGATGGACAACCTTTGTGGCCAATCGTGTGGCCAAAATTGTCCAAGCCAGCGACGCCAAGAACTGGTCGCATGTGCGATCCGAGCACAAACCGGCAGATCTTGCAAGCCGAGGTGTCCTGCCACAAGAATTGATGCGTAATCCTTTGTGGTGGCATGAACCAGAGTGGCTTCATCTCCCGTCGGATCAATGGCCAACATCTCCAAGTCCCATTCCGGAGACTCTGCTGGAGCAGAGGATTAAGTGCAACGTCGTTAAGTTACCTCCTACTCCTGACTTCCTGAATAAGTTCTCTGAGTTTGGCAAGGCACTGCGCACGTCTGCCTATGTTCTCAGATTCATCGATAGAAATCGGAAGTTGGCAGTTCCAAGCTCTACCGTGGTCCAAGCGGATGAGCTGTCACGGATCCAAGAGCGGCTAATCGTCATGGCTCAACGACAAACTTTTCAACAAGAATACCACTGCAGTCCAAGCAGCAGGTTCCTTCCTCAAGTTCAATCCGAAACTTGAACCCTTTCCTCGATGGCAAGGGTATTCTACGGGCCTGTAGGCGTCTGAGGGCGTCCCACTCGCTGCGTTATGATGAGAGTCATCCAATCATCCTCTCGTATTCCTCGTCATTTGCACGACTACTGGTTCGTTTCACCCATCGTATATCCTTACATGGGGGTAACCAAGTCGTCATGCGGCTGATCCGTTCCAGATTCTGGATTCCAAAATTGAAAGTCCTCGTCAAATCCACCATCAACTCTTGCAAGGTTTGCGTGATCTACAAGAAGAGACTGCAGACCCAAATGGGGGACTTGCCCAAGGAAAGGAGGTCCTACTCGAGACCTTCCACGCACACTGGAGTCGACTTCGCCGGCCCATTCAAAATAAAAAATTACACTGGCCGAGCCTGCCTCATCACCAAAGGGTATGTCTACGTCTTCGTGTGCTTCAGAACGAAAGCGATCCACTTGGAGGCAACATCGGATCTCACGACGGAGAAATTCCTGGCCGCATTCTCTCGTTTCATCGCACGGCGCGGGTGTCCATACCAGATGTACTCGGACAACGGGAAAACCTTCGTTGGAGCTGACAAGGTGATCTTCTTGGAAGCGACGAGGGAGTGCATCATCGCACAACACGCCCACAAGAGCCTATCCTGGCACTTCAACCCGCCGGGCGCCCCGCATATGGGTGGTTTATGGGAAGCCGGCGTGAAGAGTTTCAAGGCACTCTTTACAAGGCGACCTCCACCGGGAAGTATACGTTCGAAGAGTTATCCAATCTTCTCGCTAAGATCGAAGCCTGCCTGAATTCGAGGCCGATTTCCCTATGTCCGAGGACCCTTCGGACTTACTAGCGCTCACTCCTGGCCATTTCCTCGTAGGTGGCCCACTTATTTCGGTGTTGGATCCACCAATTAACCAAACGGCCACCTCCATCCTCAATCGGTGGCAGCGACTGAAGGCTCTTCACCAACAATTTTGTTTCCGTTGGAAAGATGAGTACCTGAAGGAGCTGCACAAACGGACGAAATGGCAATCCTCTACACGGAACCTTCGGATCGGTGACATGGTCGTCATAAAAGAAGACAACCTCCCCTCGAACGAGTGGCGCCTAGGACGGGTGCTGACGACGTGTCCAGGCACCGATGCCAAGGTCCGAGTTGTAGATGTGCTCACGGCGCGGAGTACTATCCGAAAACCCGTTGCCAAACTCATTCTACTCCCGATGGACAGCAAGACTGACCCCTCCACGTCAGAAGGACGAAACCCCTCTTATTCCGTACTCCCATTCGTCATCCTGTGTTGTCCTATGCTGTCCTGTTCCGTGTGTCATTGACAATGCAAAGAGGCTACTACAATAATCATTTGTTTTTTGTTTCATTCCATGTAGTATGCCATCACATCCAGCCGCCAGGACCGCCCCGCTGGCACCCACTCGTTCCGGTGTCGCGTGTGCCGTGGGATTCACCCACTCCGGAAGTGTCAGCGATTCCTGAGGCTGACAGCGGACGAGTACTGCTCTAACTGTTTGGCCCACCAACACTCCGGGCAATCCTGCCGCAGCGCGGGAAGGTGCAGGGTGTGTCCTGGGGACCACCACACGCTGCTGCACTTCAAGGAGGCACGCAGCGCTCGCCCCAATCGTCAGCGACGAGGCGATGACCAACCGGACTCCACCAGGTCCCGAACCGCAACACGGCCACGGTCCCGAACCGCAACACGGCCACGGTCCCGAACCCCAACACGGCCACGTTTGCGAACTCCCGCTCGCCGTCTCCCCATCGACCGGCCTCGCCTACGCCCGAGGGAGCTTTTCCGACGTCGCTCGCATCCTTGATGCAGGACAAGGCTGTGAGCATCAACGGCCAATATCCTAATCGACACCGGATGTAAGACATTCGAGATGCGAGCGCTGATCGACCCGTGCACGGCGACCAGCCGTATCAGCGCATTATTGGCAACGGCCTACCGGCTATCCGTCACCCGCGTTGGTACGGAAGGCGTCTGCACGGCGATCATCCGCTCGCGGACATCCGAGTTCCGTCGAAGGATGATGCTGCAGGTGGACTCTCAACTCTGCTGCCGCACCCCCCTCCGACCCTTCGATGGCGAAAACTTGGAGCAGTTCCGCAGGATTACGCTCGCCGACGAACGCTGGTTCCAGCCATCGATGGTGTCCCTAGTGCTTGGCACTGATGTGTATCCTCACATCATTCAACCTGGCCTCCTGCCGAGCACCAACGGTTTGCCAATGGCCCAGAATTCCACCTTGGGTTGGATTCTGTCCGGTCCATTTGGACAATGATACCGTTTGCAACTCATTGCAAGGGGGGGGAGGATGTTGATGCCAGATGACTGCAGGTGTGACCACTCAGGCCAGCTGACAGTGTGGTCGCGATCGCAAGTTATCGATAGCGACAAAGCTGGTATGACCATGTCATACGCGCAGCCACACTGTTCTTGGTTTCCTCTAGAGATGGTCACCCTGCCCTTTTTAGTGCTTTTTGCTATTCCGCCTATGTTTCGATGTTCGAATTTTCTCAAGCACATGCAAAAAGTATATTTTCAAGTGTCAAATAAAAAGTTGTGAAAAAGTCACAATCTCCTACAAAATTAAAGTGAAATTGGTTTTCTTGGAAGACGCCCCCCTACAAACAGTGTTAAATAACACCATTTGGACTCTGGCGGACTTCAAATACTTGCAGAAAATAACTAAATGAAACAAATATTACTATAATTTAAAATTACATTTAAATACTCTATTTACATATATATTGCTTTGTTTTAATAAATAAATATACGCAATTTTATATTCTTATTTAAATCGTAATTTTGCAGTTTACTTGACCACTGTTAGTGGCAAAACGTTATGTTAACGCTATCATCAAATTATTCTTCATATTTGCAGAACTTGTAGGCCATGTCGCGCTATTTCATTCTATTCGAATCAAATAGATAAATATTTTGCTTTTTGTTTTATTCAAATCGGTTAAGCCGTTTTCGGGAAAATTCAATTTTTGTGATTATTGCCAAACTAATATTACCATGGTGGCAACACACCCTTTATGAACTTGGTGGCAACTCTGGAACATAACGGAATAGTGCTGTATGTTCTACTAAACAACAAGTTCTGCACAAGTGATTTATAAAGTTAAAAGTTTATAAAGTGAGAGTAAACAAAATATTGAAAATGCCACCTAAATTGATGTCCACCAAATCGTAAGTACATACAGTATATATGTATAATATGTACATCCGGTGCGCACTTTAAGTGCAGTAGCATACATACATATATGTATATACATATATGCATGTATATATATGAATATGCAGTGGCGATTTTGTGACAATGCAGCGGCCATTCCGGGAAAATATAAATTGATTGGAAAAGTGTGTGTTCAAAGTGAATAATATTGTTTTAAATTTTCAATGTCATAAATATATATTCGAAGTGTTAAAGTATTGTAAATATATATACACATATACATATGTATATATAGATATAAAATTATTATTATTCACTTTGCAACACATTTTTTCTCAATGTCTGAAAAGTCCCTGTACTTAAAGCGTCCCTGTATTTAATACAAGTAATAATTTCAGAGTCGATAGCCTTAGTAGCTAGCACTTCCTTCTTTTATTATTTTGTATAATAAGTAACATGTAAATAAATAAATAATTTCAATGTTTCCTTTGCATTTATAGCAACTATGGATATAAAGATGCTGTACAGGAGGCAGTTTCGAGGGACTTTCGACGTTGGATTACTAAATATTGTTGGACAAGCTGAATCAGAAGCGAGTGGTTCCATTTGGCAACACTAGCAAAACTCGTTATGCCTTGCTAAAGTGCTTCCAACGTGTAAGTATTAAAAATTTGAATTTAATATATGTAAATATTTGTAGATTATTTCAATTCTAATTTGAATTTTTATATAGTTCCAGGCAAAATCCAATGATGTCACTAATGGAGTCTATGAGTCTACTGACATTTCCATTGAGCCGGCAGACGAAACATTGATAGAAGCCAATTTGAAATGTTTTCGAAAAGAGTGCCACAGTGGAAATGAAAGTTTGAATCGATCGGTCCTCCTAGTTGACAATTTGAATAGCCCACGTGCAATGTTTTCAAAATGCAATTATGAGGACTGTAAATTTAAGGTGATCGATTTTAAAATATATATTCTTTATTAACTAACCATTTCTCTGCTTCAAAAGTATAGAGCACATGAATAGAGAAGCTTACAGCTCTCATAATAATGCGTGTGTTTTATACTTTAAGAAGCTTATAATTAATAAGTTAAATTTTGTAGCGTATGGTTATTGTAAGGATCCATCTTGCAATAGCTTTATATTTAAAGGGTCTTTTGATGGGGTGGTTAAAGTTTTAACAAGTAGTCTTAAAATAACACATAATAAGTATTTAAAAAAACAAACGCAGTGCAGGGCTGTGAACAGATTTATGGAAAGAGCCTCCATAAAAAATATGCGTTTGAATATTGAGTTAAAAAATTAACAAGTTAAATATGACTAGAGCTTTAGTTGGTAATGACCAGATGACAAATGAGAAACTGCCTTTTATAGAAATTTAATATAAGAAAACAACGAGAAATTTAATTTCGACAAGGATCCTTTGTCGATGCTTTCGGTATGATTTCTAAAGGGCATTCTCATTTTATTCAGTATTTTTACATATGGATGCCACAGGAAATGTAGTGCAGCCTTTGCACTTTGTAAAGAAGAGAATATTTTTGTATTCATTAGTAGCCCATATCCCTCCATATTGTATTCCCAGTAGCTCATGCAATACTTTCGAATCATACATCGTACGACATTGGAAGATTTTTGTGCGAGTTACGGAGTCTTGTTTAAAAATCGATTCAAATGGCCTATTTGCAATAGAATAATAACTGATGTTAGTTTTGCTATTATTGGGGCCATTTTAAAAGAGTTTAATAATCTTGAGATTGTAAATTATAATGAAATTTGTTTTAATTATGTATATAATAATAATTCAACTTTTCCTAATGTTTGTGTTCCGTTTTGTACAAGTCACTATTGCAAAATTATGTGCCGTAATATTGATGAAATAGTTGGTTTGCACAACATTGAATAAAGAACATTTTTAAGAAATTGCTTAGGTTACGCCTATTCGATTGATACCGTGCTAGAATTAGAAAAATGGTTCAAGAATCTTGCAAACATTCTTTTTTCTCCATGTATTAATAAGATAGTTGATAACGCCAAAGCTTATTTTATAAATTACCGTAACGATACATTTTTTAATTTTAATGAACAATGTTTTGCCCAAACACCATTAAATGATAAAGTAACTGATATAACACTAAATTCAATAATTTTGGCAAGTCCGTTTCGTAAAAAATTTGAAACCATTTACATTGAAGTCATTAATAATTTAAATAAATTTAATACATCATACGCGAACAATATTTTTACTGTCCGAAAATGTTAGAGTTCATTTTAAAAGAGTATATTGTATATGTTCCCTTCAGGACTAATATTATTGGAATATTTATTGATTCATCTGGCAAAAGACCAAGCAATTGGCAAATTGAATAGTTTTAAAGTAGTTAAGCATAGTATTATTAAACCGAATAATAAGAAGGGGTTAAAATTGGGCCACCTTATTCGGAAAATGGAGGAATGCTCTGTTTCCGCCATGAAGCAGCTTCAACTTTCTCGCCCTTCACACGACCAACTAACTAACGTAACTATCATTAGACCAAAAATAATAAACTTAGAATCAACGAAAGTAAATATTTAAATGAAATGGCTGATAAGCGAAAGCTCTCTCGACATATTGAAAGATGGCAAAAGCCAGCTTTGAAGAAGCTTAAAGTGGGAATGTTTAAAAATGATTTTTCCACTTTGGAAAGTAGTTGGAATATCAAGTTTCTATACAAATCAAGTTCTTGTGCAAGGAAGTGCTAATTAGGGTCACCTGTCATTAATGTCAATTTAGGGGTAATAAAGATGCAATTTAATTAGGGTCACCTATTGAAATGTCAAGTGTGAGGTAATAAAGATGCAATTTAATTAGGGTTAGCTGTGGAAATGACAAGTGTGGGATTTGTGTGACGAATCGTTAATTCGAATGTATTCGAAATCGGAGCGGAGGAAGGAAGATGTGATGAACGTTAAAAGGATGGGAACGTGATGTAATTCAGACGAGAGTACAACACCATTTCCAAGACACTTGAAGATAAAATAGAAAATCTAAAAGAAAAGCCGAATATTATAACCAAGATGCAATGAGGGTAGCACACCATGAATACCCATAGATATTCGCCCACTATTCAATTTTCCTCGGTTTTCATCCAAAAACCTAAAATCCTTAAAATCACTTCTAGTTTGTGACTCGAAGATACACATCGGCTCCGCGATTCTCCAAAGTTAACAATATTTAAAAATTGTTAAGTGAATAATTGTGTAGTGAAAAATTGTTTAAACCTTCAATATTAACAATAAAACCCTCGTCGAAAACAAATTATAATTGTGCAGTGAAATTGATAATAACTTTCGAAAGTTTGTTTAAACAAATTGTAAAATTCAAAAATTATTCTTAATCAACATTATAAAAATCAATTTTACAATACATAATCAAATACTTTAAAAACAATACTACAAATATAATAAACTTTATTACATTCAATCAACAAAATAAAAAAATAAACAAAAACATCAACATGAATCCCGAGAACACCAACAACTTCAACAACACCACCAACACTATCAATGGGGAGTATTGCTATTCCTGCCAGCATTACCTACCTGCAGGTATGCAATGGCATTTCCACGCTCGCACCGAGATACATAAATACAAGTCTATCCGTCCGGTGGACGGAAGAATCAAACAGATTGTGAATGGATACAAGGGACGTATTCTCCAATACATGTTTGAGAATGAGGAGCGGATGTAAGGATGCCTATTGAATTCCTAAATGAGGCTGGATTAGCACTGATCCCTCACTTGGAATGCGTGATGACTACCCACCTATCATCCAAATGCAATTTTGAATTGTTTGCTGAGTACATGCTAAAGAGTATGATATTCAACAAGAAATAAAATCGTTCCAGAGCACAATGTCTCAGGTTACGACTGGATCCGACTTCACCCGCTTCTTTGAATCGCATAAAAATGTGATAGACGCAAAAATGAGTGAGTTTCAGGAAAAGGATAGTGGATGGACCTTGACACGAATTATTAGGCTGGAGCTTAATGTTTACAAATGTGATCCGACAAAAGGATCTAACCATTTTGAGCTTCCGCTTAAATTAAAAAATAGAAAGGCAGTTGTTAATGTACATAACAAAGATGCCTTCTGTTTTAAGTGGGCAATTATATCGGCCCTCAAACCAATAAGTAGATCATACCATTGCAATAGTTATGGTGTTGAGATCACGTCCCCAATAATTGAGGTGAACAACATAAAGATTGACTTCAATGGATTAGCATTCCCGATGGAAATTCGAAAAATAAAGAGTTCACTCAACGAAACCCTCACATAAGTTTAAATGTTTTCGGGTATGATGAGGAATCTGACAAAATAATTGGACCGCTTTACTGCGATGGAGTGGAAATGAGAATCCACATTAATTTATTATTCGTCGACGGACCAACGGCGGGTATTCATGGACACTATGTGTGGATTAAAAATATTTCATCGTAAGTACATTCATTAAATTTGAAAATATCACAATCACCTTACAATTTCAATTTTCATACACAGTCTACTTGCCAAACAACTGGGTAAACGTCGAGTTAAGCGTTGGTTCTGTAATCAATGCTTACAATACTCAACGAGTGAGGAGAGGGCGGCTCAACATACATTGAGATGTAGTCGGGTGGTTACAGAGGGACCAAGGAAGGATCAGAAGATTACCTTTAAAAACCATCACCGTCAGTTGGAGGTTCCGTTCGTCGTGTATGCAGACTTTGAATGCATATTGGAACCAGTAACATTAGATGTAAGTGCAAACACAAAAATTATTAATAAGCATGTGCCAGTAGCATTTGCATACTACATAAAGTGTGCATTTGACTCTGGCTTAGATGAGTTTGTTTCGAAGACAGGAGGTGATGTCGCTCGCACTTTCATTAAAAATTTAACGTCAGATTTGTCCGATTTGTATGAGAACCACATGAAAATAGTGGTTCCAATGCACATGAGTCATAATGAGTTAGATAATTTTAGGAAAGCAACCATTTGCCACATATGTAAGGGTATTTTAAATAATGATAGAGTGAAAGATCACTGTCATTTTACAGGTAGATATAGAGGTGCAGCCCATAATTCATGTAATCTTAAATACAAGACGGGTGATTTTATCCCCGTATTCTTTCACAATTTCTCCAAATACGATTCTCATTTGTTTGTTAAAGAACTTGGAGAAATTGAGGGAAATAAAAGTTATTCCTTTGAATAAGGAATTATATATTTCAATTTCTAAATATCTCCCTCTAAGGAAAAATACGCTAGAAATCAGGTTTTTGGATACTATCAGATTCATGCCCTCTAGTCTAGACACACTCGCGGGAATTTGAGTGAGGAGAATTTCAATGTGCTGAAATCACAGTAAAAAAACAAGTCAGATTTTGAACTACTTCGCAGGAAAGGTGTTTTCCCCTACGAATATTTAGATTCTATTGAAAGACTAGATGAAACTTCTCTCCCACCAAGATCCAAGTTCTATAGTAATTTAACAGAGTCAGAATGTTCAGAAGAGGATTACGCTCATGCCATCCAAGTATGGTATCATTTTAATTGTCGTTCATTGATGGAATACTTAGAATTGTATTTGAAAACTGATGTTTTATTGTTAACAGACGTTTTCCAAAATTTTAGGGCAACTTGTTCTTCAATTTACAATCTTGACCCCGCCCATTATTACACTACACCAGGATTGTCGTGGGATGCTATGTTAAAAACCACAGAGATTGAACTCGAGTTACTCACTGACATTGATATGATTACATATTTTAAGAGTGGAATTCGGGGTGGGTTGGTGCAATGTAGTCATAGGCATACAAAAGCAAACCACAAATACTTAAAAGATTTCGATCCTACTAAAGAATCGGAATTTTTAATGTATGTCTGAACCACTACCTTACGTTGAGTTCAAATGGTTAGACACGAATCAGGTTAAGAGTTTTAATATAGAAAATATTCATGAAAATAGTGAGTATGGGTATATTCTAGAGGTTGATCTAGATTACCCTTACTCAATCCATGATGAACATAATGATCTACCATTCTGTCCGGATAACAAGCTACCATCAAGCACTTGTAAAACTCCAAAGTTAATAGCCGATCTCGCTGAAAAGAAGAATTATGATATAATTCTATAAGACTACTATAAGACTTTAAAACAGTGTATGAGACATGGCTTGGAATTAAAAAAAATTCACTCCATCCTTCAATTTAGGCAGAAAGCCTGGCTCAAGAAATATATTGATATAAACACTGAGCATAGAACCAGAGCCAAAAATAATTTTGAAAAAGATTTTTCAAATTATTGAACAATGCTGTTTATGGAAAAACCATGGAAAACAGTGAAAAAGGGTGGATGTACGGATAATAACGGAGTGGGAGTATCCAATTGAAAATAGGAAGTCAGGACGATTTAATATCAAAATCTAATTTTCATAGTGCATCAAGGTTCAGTGAAACTATGTATGCAATTCAAATGAAGAGGTTACACAACATTTGTGATACCCCAATTTATTTAGGATTTGTAGTGTTGGAGATGTCAAAATACAAAATGTATGACTTCCATTATGACTACCATTATGACTACATAGTAAATTGAATGGTTTGTTCAGGAACAAACAAATTGCAGGAAATAGTAAAAGTTTCATTATTAAATGTCCAGTTATCTATAGCCTTATTCATTAGCAATACTCCATATAATTTCACCATCAGATAGTCCACTTCTTCGCTGAGTATAAACTTAAGTGAGTTGATAGCTTCCGGTTGAAACATTCCTTCCCAGCAGCTGCAGTCACGATTAGGATTTGCTTCGCCATCAGGAAGTATTCCGTAAATTCGCTCCATGAACCAATCCAAAGACGACATTTCTCTAGCGCTTTTAATGCCCAACTAAGAGTATTTAAATCAACCGACACTTGAACTTACATTATGTATAGTTTTTATTTAGATAGAATGTATATAATGTATATATATATATTTTCAGTATATAGTATGTAATTCATGACTAATATTATTGTTGTTATTATCATAAATTATAATATGTTAGATATAATCGAAAATCCATTTAATAAAAATATGGTATATCAAAAATAAATTCATAAGAATTAACATTGATAGAAAAGGTAATTGGTAACTGATATGTATTTAGGAAGTATTGGGGTTTTATTATATCAGGATAGTCTTCCGTCATGTCATTGAGGCTATTGGTCTTAGTAGTTGGTGTAACATCATTCATTCTCTCTATCGGTGTTGTTGTTGTTGTTGTTGTTACCTCTTCTATTGGGGTTACATCATCTGCGCTCTCTGTCGTTGTTTTTGTTAGCTCTTCTATTGTTGTCAGCATATTTTCGGTTGTAATTTTTCTTCATTATATATTACCAAGCTATTAGCTTGAGAAAAACACACAAACAATAATATATAAAAATCTCATTTTTTTTTTTGTTTAACTTGTGTGGTTGTTGTGGACAGCTCCAAAGATGTAAGCGAACTATTTAATTGAAATCGCCCCAACATATAGTTGACCATTTTATCAATGCATATATGCATTATACCGATGGCATTGACCTTGAATTAGAAATAAGTTTTATTTCAAAGCGTTGTAATTACATATGTATGTATATGCATATGTATGCACTTACAAAATGTGATAAGAAGTCATAATTTGCATTGCCTCATGTTCATCGACCAGCCTTTGTTGTTGTTGTTGGATTAAATGGGGTGAATCATCTACTTCGTCTTTTGTTATTTTATTTTGATTTAAAGTAATATTTAAATTTTCAATGTTTTCGAGGCGCTTATGAATATTTAGAAGTTTTTCTTTGTCCTCAGGAGATAAAATGATTAAATATTTTTGAATAAATTTAATAATTTTTGATGGAAGTGACATTTTTTATTTATTTATTAGTCAATCAATATCCATATGTAAAACTATTCAATGGATTACAGTTTCCATAATTGAATAACAAAATAAATGCGAAGATTATTGTTTGTAGCATTTTGTTTTTTATTTTTCCTGCTTGTTATAGTACCTCAGTTGAGGTCTCATTTACTACTACTACTGATGTTTAAAAATATTGGCTCTTTTATAGTATTTTGCGAACCACGTTTGTCAATGGTGTATATTCAAATAATTTATCATGAATTATCAAACAATATGCTGATGTGTTAGCAGGGATATTATTTAGTGTTTTAACATCAATTCTTATATCAATAGGTCCACTTTTCACTGACTCATTTTGATGACTCACATCTAAAACAATAATAGGAGCTTTATCTTTAAAATGCTCAAGTGTTAACAAAGGTTGTGAATCACGTCCATAATAACTTTTTTGAAAATTTGCATACATATCATATAACAGGGCATATCTATTCAATGAAAAATTTTGATTCAATCCATCATACGGGTATACTTCTGATTTTGGGTAAACTTTCACGTCATTTAAATCACAATGAATGTACTTTTTATTATTGTTTTTAAATGCGATAATAATATAACGAGGTCGTTCAGTTTCAACAGCTAATTTTACATTCCATATAAAGGAAGTATTTTCCGGAACTACTGGATTATAATAGATATCCCAACTCCTGAAGGATATAATTAATGGTGTTTGTTTGTCTATTAATTTAAACATATATAATTTATAGGCATCAGATAATTGAACATGGGGCATTTTCCATACAATGCTAGTAATTTTCATCTTATTTTTTGAAGAGTTTATGGTAGCATCAGTACTTTTAAAAACATCATCATTATCCTTTGATCGCAATAGAATTAGTTCATGTTTTCCATTAAGTAAAATTTTGTTATAGTCTTCAGCAAATCCAAGTAACATGTTTAATGGTACGCAAAAATTAAAGTTCCCCTTTTCAATTTGTAAATCTTCTTTCATTGACCATCCAGAATTCCGATATATAGTTTCTTGATTATGATTGATTGATAAGAAGTTTTTTAAATCAGTTGTAATACCCAAATGTCGTGTCCGATCAATTTCAATTCCATTTAATTCATATCGTATCTCATTAAAAGGTATGCCATACAATTATTCAATAAAGCTATTTTAGTTGGGATTGAATCATTATTTCCTGTGATATGCCCTTGAATATGTAGGAAACTTTCGCTTGGTAAGACATATAAATCTTGATTTTGTATCGCAATCCGAATTTCATCATTGTTTTCGTATGAACGTAGATAAGATGAATAACTATGATAGTCTTTTTTTATTATTGAATTATCAATAGTAGGTTTCTCCAGTACATTAATTATATGTGCCATTTTTTTTTTTTTATTTCAATTTAAAACCTAAATTTAATAAAAATGTTTATTGCACTCAGTTAATGGTTTTGTTTGTATGTGTGTTTTGATTTTCTATTAGTTTTTCGTCCTTGTTTTTGTCGTATATTCCAATGTACACCCGATCTGTTCAACGTTGGTAAAGCAAGTAAAGATGGATTTAATGGTAATTGCTTATTATTGTTATATATAATCATGTTTACATCGGTTTCAAATGCAATCGTATTGTAATTCTCTCCACGAAAATTAATTAGGTTACCGTTTTGATCTACGATTCTTAAAGTTATTGAATGTATTTGTGATGTATTCACTGGTAGATAAATAACATGTTGCGGTGTCTCAGTTATTTTGAAGCCTGGGCTAACGACAAGTGAAAACTGATGTAATGTGTGTGATGCTTCATTATTTATATATGTTCCATTTATAATATTACATTCCACGCATATGTTATTGATTTTTGTAATATCAATTGTCTTATCTGAGTAATGCTTTATATTAGGCTCCAATGTTTTAGAAGAAAATCCTAATAAGGATCCAATTGACCGATTTTTATTAAAATAGATTATTTCATTTGATGAAAAAATTTCCGATTGTAGAGTGTTATAGTTTGGACTTAGATATAATCGATGTTGTTTTTTATTTTCAACATTTAATCTATCATATTCACTCGTCAACAGATCGCTAATATCACCGATTTCATATGAACCAACCGGAATTGTTATTACATGATTCCCAATATGAAATAGATTATTTTCAACATCAACGTTAGGAATCGAATGATATGTATCCATACTTATTAGGCCACAAATATAGTTTCGATTAATATCAATTGGCGGAAAATAATTTGCAACAAGTACTGATTTATCACCGGTTAGTGTTAGTGTTATTGACATCTTAACGTCTCAAAAACGAATGAATTGTGAATAGCCTTTACATTTAGCTACAAGTTAATCCATGAATTGTGCTCAGATGAGAATCCTAACCATTTAACAAATGCCCTACCATTTCGTCGTCTGATAACCTTTTCCACTAGATAAGTGTGTGGAAATTTAGTTTTCATCAACTCATATTCATAAAATCCTCCTTTAATATTATGTCCTTGATAATCTTCTAATATATATGTAATAGGATTTGTATTTTGTATTAATTTGATTTTAAATATTTCAATTGTCCAGTTTGGAGTATAACCTTTTTCAAACATATGTTTATATTTACTTATACGCAAATAATCATCAACTTTGAATTTTGGTTTGTGTGTAATTTTTAAATGATTGTAAACAGTATTGAGAAGGAATTTTTCATTTGTTAAGTTTACATCATTTGGTGTCATCTTTATGGTTCTATGATATGTATTATTATATTTATCAATTAGGTTCTGGTAAATTGTAATCCATTTGTAGGTGCCTTGATAGCTGAACTCTTTCCACATCATATTTTTTATTGTTCTGTTAAATCGTTCGATTATACATGCTTTTAAAATGCTGTACGTTGAGTAATGATTAATATGATTCAATTTCATCAGATTTTGAAATGATCTATTATAAAATTCTTTACCATCATCTGTTTGCAAGTTTTTTGGTTTTCGGTGTGAGTCATCGAAAATGCTTTTCATGCTTTTCGTAACGCTGTCTGCTGTTTTGTTTTTAATAGCCACACCCCACGCGTGTTTCGAAAACGTGTCAATAACAGTTAAAAGATAACGATAGTTTTCATTATATAATTCATAATTTATCATTTCAACTAAATCCGCTTGCCATAAATCATAAATTCCTTTGATTATAACACGACGTCTAATAAAATTTTTTCGTCCTTGTTTATGTAACTCCTCAACGATTTGTCTCTTATTCTCATTCATGTCTACACTCATTATCATTTCTTTTTACTTGTGTTGTATATCTTTATAATGTTTTTTTTTAAAATTTAATAATTGGAAATTTTATTTTAATTTTTGTTACTTCTTCATCACTGATTTTAGATAACGTGACTATTTCAAAGATAACATCTTCAAGATTTTTAAGATTTTTCTGTAATTCAGCTATATATTGATTGTAAATTAATTTTGAGAATTCGTCAAACACCGCTCTTATCAAATTTACATTATCATCAACATTCGTTTCAAGATTTTAGTTAGTTGAATAATTTTACTATTAACAACTTTTAACTGTTTTTTCAAGCTTGCAATTTCATTTTCTATCATTTGTTGTTGCAACATGTTATATTTTTTCAGAGCTGTAATGTTTGGTGAATTTGATTGTGAAGAGGTTTCACCAAATTTGTTAATCTGATTCATTTTATTATATTTGCTTCTCTAAGTTCTTCTAAATTAGATACAATTTCGTTTTTATGGTTTTATTCCCAGCACTTTCAGACGCTAATAGTAAACGTAATCTTTCTATTAATTCATTTGGATCATCCCAATATTTATAACCTTTATCCTTTTTTAAATAAGATTTTGTGGTAAATATTCCTCTTCCGCTAAATGATAGTTGTGGTTTAATTAAGTTTTTAATGATACGTTGGTATTTAAATGATTTAGTTCCTTTAACTTGTGAATTATCTAGATAATTTCGTCTATGAGCGTTTGTTGCTAATAAAATTTTCTGATAATTTTTCAAATCATTATTTGAATAATGTAACGGTTTCATGTGAAATAATAATTGAAATAGACCGGGTGTTAATTTCCATTTTGTTTTATTAATAATAATTGTTTTATTATTATATTTCAATTTACTATTTGCATAATACCAATCTCCATTTTCATTCACATTCAATCCATATAACATATCCAATTGTTTTTTATTTTTCAAAAGCATAATGTTTTTCAAAAAATTTGATTTATTAGGGGCTATTTTAGTTTGTTTTTTATCAATAGCCTTGGAATATACATCATCAAATTTAATTTTTTTCCTTTCCCCTCCTTCTTGTGATTTGTTCTTTCGTTTATTGTTTTGTTGTATTAATTTAATATTTTCAGCGCTTGATAACTTCTCAAATCTAATTTTTTCCTTTGATTATCTTCTTTGTAATTCGTTCTTTTCGTTTCTTGCTATTGTTTGAGTGTGTTAATTTATTTTTTCTTTTGATTACCTTCTTCGGATTTGTTCTTTCGTTTGTTGTGTTGTATTAATTTAAGATTTTCAGCACTTGGTAACTTCTCAAATCTAATTTTTTCCTTTGATTATCTTCTTGTAATTCGTTCTTTCGTTTCTTGCTATTGTTTGAATGTGTTAATTTATTTATTTTTCTTTGATTACCTTCTTCAGATTTGTTCTTTCGTTTGTTGCTTGTAAAAATATGGTTTAAATTTAAATGAACAGGATTTAATTCCCTATAACTCCTAATATGAGGTTTTACATCAATATCATCATCATCATCGCCATTATTTTGTATAGTTTTTAGATAATTTACTTTGAGTTATCTTACTATCAGAATCAGTTTATTCCATTTGTTGTAGTGTTTTGTCATCATTGTCAACAGATCTTGTTAATAAATCAGAATATGTTGAATATCCCATATTCAAAAATAACATTTGGTATTTTTTCTTATTAAGTATTTTAATATAATTAGAATTAGGTCACATTGAAATGTAACTCGATCTCTTTTGCGTCTGCTAGCTGTGGAGTGTGGTTGTGTTGCGTGCTTGAAAAGAGCTTAAAGCCAATGAAATATAAAATAACTTGAAAACTAAATCTGTGTTTAATTAATCAATCTGAAAACTAAAATACATTATTAAGTCAAAATATCAACAGGTTATGGGCCCAGTCCACGCCTATTAAGTTATTTTTATAGTATTGCAACAGATTGTGAAATAATTCATAGTTTTGTGTTTGTGTGAAAAATAAAATAAAAATGGAAAAAGGAAAGCGGAATATAAAGCCATTCGATGGTGAAAAATATCCAATTTGGAAGCATAGAATTCGAGCTTTACTAACTGAGCTACGCGTTATAAAAGTTATTGATGAAAATGTGCCAGATTCAATTGACGATGATTGGAAGAGGGCGGAGGAAACCGCAAAGGGATATTAATCGAATACTTGAGCGACTCTTTTCTGAATTTCACAATTGGTGACGTCACGTCGCGTCAGATTTTGAAAACCTGGACGCCATCTATGAGCGCGAAAGTGTAGCTGCCGAATTAGCAACACGCAGGCGGCTATTCGATCTAAAGTTAAAATCCGATCAAACATTGTTAAGTCATTTTAACCTTTTTGACGGATTAATGAGTGATTTGGTGGCTTCAGGCGCGTCGATAAATGAGTTGAGCAAAGTTGCGCATTTGCTGTATTCATTGCCTTCGTCCTACAATGGAGTCATTACTGCCATTGAGAATATGTCAAAAGACGAATTAAATCTGGCTGTTGCTAAAGCACGACTGTTAGACTACGAACTAAAAATTAATAAAGATATTAACGACACTAGCAGAAAAGCATTAACTGTAAACACACACCATAATAATTTTAAAAACAATAGAAATAATTCAAATAGAAATAGAGTAGTTAAACCAAAGAACAGCTTTAAGGGTAAGCCAAAGTTTAGTGGAAAATGCCATTTTTGCGGCAAAGTAGGGCACATCAAAAAGGATTGCTTTAATTACAAAAGAATGATAAATGAAAAGGAAAATCAAAATAAACAAGCTCAATGCGCCACAACACAACACGGTTCCACAGCACAGCACGGTTCCACAACACAGCACGGTTTCGCGTTTATGCTAAAAGCAAATAATAATACTACGAATAAGTGCGGTTTTATCCTTGACTCCGGTGCCACTGATCATCTCATTAATGATGAATCATTATACGCCAACTGTGTGAATCTGAAGAGTCCTCTAAAAATCGCTGTGGCAAAGCAAGGATCCTTCATCTACGCTACTAAGTGTGGCATTGTAAGGCTGCGCAACGATAATGACATAACTCTGGAGGATGTCTTGTTCTGCAAGGAGGCGGCAGGAAATCTTATCTCAGTAAAGAGATTGCAAGAAGCAGGAATGTCCATAGAATTTGACAAAAGCGGAGTAACTATTTCCAAAAATGCAGTGGTAGTTGCCAAAAATACAGGTCAGTCAATTAATATACCTATTATTGAATTTCAAGCATATTCTTTAATTGCAAATAATAAAAATAATTTTCGATTATGGCATGAGAGATTCGGGCATGTTAGCAATAGCAAATTACTAGAAATAAAAAGAAAAATTTGTTCACTGATAATAGCCTTCTTAACAATTTGAATTGTCCGATGAAATATGTGAAGCTTGTTTAAATGGAAAACAAGCCAGGTTACCCTTTAAGCAATATAAAGATAAAAGCTACATAAAAAGACCATTGTTTGTAGTTCATTCCGATGTTTGTGGCCCTATTACACCCGGTACAATAGATAGTAAAATTACTATGTAATTTTGTAGACCAGTTACACATTATTGTGTAACCTACCTAATAAAGTTCAAGTCTGATGTTTTAACATGTTTAAAGACTTTGTTGCGAAAAGCGAGGCGCATTTTAATTTAAAAATCGTTAATTTGTATATTGACAATGGAAGAGAATATCTTTCAAATGAGATGCGTGAGTTCTGTGTTCAGAGAGGCATCTCATATAATTTAACTGTGCCACACACACCTCAGTTGAATGGTGTCTCTGAGAGAATGATTAGAACATTAACTGAAAAAGCTCGTGCAATGGTTTGCGGTGCAAAATTAGATAAAAGCTTCTGGGGAGAAGCTGTGTTGACTGCAACATATTTAGTTAACAGAATTCCAAGTAGAGCACTTGGTGAGATTGCAAAGACGCCATACGAGATGTGGCATGATAGAAAGCCCAATCTAAACCATTTAAAAGTTTTCGGCTCAACTGTGTATGTACACAATAAAACCAGAAAAAGAAAATTTGATGATAAGTCGTACAAGACTATTCTGGTTGGTTATGAACCTAACGGTTTTGAATTATGGGATTCTATCAATGAAAAATTTGTTGTTGCAAGAGATGTGATTGTTGATGAAACCAATATGTTTCACTCTAGAGCTGGAAAACATGATACAAAATTCCTGAATGATAGTAAGGATGTTAATCAAAGAGAATTCTGAAAGATAGTAAGGAAAGTGATCATGGCAATTTTCCGAATGAAAGTAAGGAAAGAGATGAAATTGGAATCCTGAATGATAGTAAGGATGTTAATCAAAGAGAATTCCTGAAAGATAGTAAGGAAAGTGATCATGGCAATTTTCCGAATGAAAGTAAGGAAAGAGATGAAATTGTAATCCTGAATGATAGTAAGGATGTTAATCAAAGAGAATTCCTGAAAGATAGTAAGGAAAGTAATCATAGAAATTTCCCGAATGAAAGTACGGAATGTATTGTAAGCAAACAGCCTAGACAAATTGAATGTGATGAAAATTCAATTGATTGCATTGACAACAACAATGATATTGAAATATTCACTAGACGAAGTGAAAGATTAAAAGGAAAGCAACAGATATCTTACAGTGAAGACAATACAAATTTTAATATGTTCGTTATGAATGCTCATACAATTTTTAATGACGTCCCAAATTCATATGAGGAAATCAAATGTAGAAATGATAAACTTCTTTGGGAGGAAGCCATTAAAGCTGAGCTGAAGTCTCATGAAGAAAATAATACTTGGACAATTGTTAAAAGGCCTGAAAACAAAAACATCGTTGATAGCAGATGGGTATTTTCTATTAAACATGACGAATTAGGAAATCCTATAAGGTATAAAGCAAGGCTAGTTGCTCGTGGGTTTACTCAACAGTTCCAAGTCGACTATAACGAAACTTTTGCACCAGTTGCTAGAATTTCAAGTTTTCGACTCATATTATCACTATCAGTTCAATACAATTTAAAAGTACATCAAATGGATGTAAAGACAGCCTTTTGAATGGAATACTGAATGAAGAAATATATATGCAACCCCCAAGGTATCCCATGTAATATTCAAAATGTGTGTAAGCTAAATAAGGCAATTTATGGACTCAAGCAAGCAGCTAGATGCTGGTTTGAAGTTTTTGAGCAAGTATTAAAAGATTGCGGATTTGTTAATTCTCCTGTCGATCGTTGCATATATATAAATGAAAAAGGCAATATCAAAGAAAACATATATGTTTTGTTATATGTTGATGATGTGGTAATAGCAACTGGAAATGTGGAAAGAATGAATAGCTTTAAAAACTATTTAATAAAAAAATTCAAAATGACTGACTTAAATGAAATAAGATATTTCATTGGGATAAGAATAGAAACATTTGAAGATAGAATTTGCTTAAGCCAGTCTGCATATATTAAAAGGGTTTTAAATAAATTTAATATGGAAAACTGCAATTCAGTTAGTACCCCACTACCAAGCAAACTAAATTACGACCTACTTAATTTAGACACAGACTGTAATGCTCCATGCCGAAATCTTATAGGCTGCTTAATGTACATAATGCTTTGTACACGTCCCGACTTAGCCACTGCTGTAAATATTTTAAGCAGATATAATAGCAAAAATAATTTGGAGCTATGGCAATGCTTAAAAAGGGTACTTAGATATTTGAAAGGAAATATTAATATGAAATTGATCTTTAAGAAAAATCCCTCTTATGAAAATATCTTAGTAGGCTTTGCAGACTCCGACTGGGGCGGCAGTAGTATTGATAGGAAAAGTACAACGGATATTTATTTAAAATGTTCGATACGAATCTAATTTGCTGGAATACCAAAAGGCAAAATTCGGTAGCAGCTTCATCAACTGAAGCAGAATACATGGCTTTATTTGAAGCTGTAAGAGAAGCCTTATGGTTAAAATCTTTACTAGAGAGTGTTAATATAAAACTTGAAAGACCTATCAAAATTAATGAAGACAACCAAGGTTGTATCGCTATTGCTAACAATCCCACTTGCCATAAAAGATCCAAACACATTGATATTAAATATCATTTTGCCAGAGAGCAAGTGGAAAATAATGTTATTTGTATTGAGTATATATCCACAGAGAATCAACTTGCGGACATCTTTACCAAGCCGTTGCCAGCTGCAAGATTCAACGAACTACGTACCAAGATTGGAATGCAAGATGACTGAATGGAGAACACTCTTTAATTTAATTGAATTCACTATTTTTATTTGCATTATTTAGATAACGAAAACTAACTGAATTATTTGTTTAATTGCTTTGTTTGATACTTTAAAAATATTTTTTAACAAAATGAAGTATGAAATATTGTTATGTTAAGTTAAGAAGTGGTCTGATCAGGTTTTTCTGGGTTTTCCCTGATCCACGTAGCGAATGCTAGATCACATTGTTTATCCCAGAACGCACACAAGCCACAGTAGACTAAGTTTATAATGAAACTAATTTTTAATTTTGTTTACTATTTTAAATGTTATTTTTGAGGGGGCGTGTTGAATATCCCATATTCAAAAATAACATTTGGTATTTTTCTTAGGTTAGGTTAGGTAGGACCGGCTGCCCCTGTGCGGGGCAAAGCATAGACCAGTGGAGGTCCGTAGCTGTACCGGTAGCTTATCTACGTCTCAGAAATCGCGCAGTATGGATGCATTTTTGGCAAAAGCCAGCAGCATCCTAGGAGATAGCCGTGAGACGTCCCGAAGATCGTTGTGGCACGGCGAATTAAGGTATTTCAACCGGAGTCGGATAACGCTGGGCATCTACAGAGAAGATGCTCAAGTGTTTCCTTAACCCCGGGTTCGTTGCATTTCCTGCACTGATCACTGTTCGTGATGCCCAGCTTTACAGCATGGACAGCTGACAGACAGTGGCCAGTTAAAATGCCTAGCATTAGCCTGCAGTCTTTCCTTGAAAGCTGCATGACGAATTTGGTTAAGTTTTTGTTAGTAGAGGCACACATCAGCCTTGCAGTTTTGCACGAGTTGGCATTACGCCAGCTCGCGTCCCACTGAAGTCTAGAGCGCACCTCAATTTCATTGCCTAGAGTTCGCAGGGTATCGGAACATTGCACATGTTACCGACATCGAGCCCTACTCCCTCTTTGGCGAGAGTGTCTGCGATCTCGTTGCCATCGATGCCCTGGTGGCTTGGGATCCAATAGATACGCACGACCGCAGATGCGTTCAGCGACTCTATTGCTCTTCTGCTGTCCAGGACAACTTTGGACTTGACCACATCAGAGTGCATTGATCTTATTGCAGCCTGGCTGTCAACAAAGATGTTAATAGAGGTGTGATCACGCTGTAAACCCCGAGCCAATTCGGCAGCCTTCCAATGGCAAAAACTTCCGCCTGGAAGATGCTGCAATGGTCTGGGAGTTTATAGGATTGTTTGGAGACCGGGTCCGGGCAGTATACGGCCGCTCCGACACCATCATCCATCTTCGAACCGTCGGTGAAGAGGTTGAGGGCTTCGGGAATGCATAACCCTTCCCGCCAGCACTCCGGTTCCAAGAATATAGTGTTAATATGGTCAGTACTGGTAAGGGGATAGTATAGTCCAAGTCTCTACTAGTCTCCCTACCAATGGCGCTGTGACCATAGCCTAGCAGGCCCAAATTGCCAGTTGCGGCAATCCGTAGGGACGATTTTGCGGCTATGGATTGCGCGTATAGGTTTAATGGTTCGACACCAGCTATTACCTCGAGGGCTTTAGTTGGCGTCGACCTGAGAGCGCCTGTGATACACAGTAGCGCTTGACGCTGTGTCCTTTCCATGATGGATAGGTACGTCCTTTTTTCAGTGGCCTGCCACCACACTAGAACACCGTAGGTGAGGATAGGGCGAACAACTGAGATGTATATCCACCGCATTAGATTAGAGAGAGGCCCCAAGTGCAACTAAGCATCTTTTCGCCATGTACAAGGCTCCGGTGGCCTTCTTCACCCTTTCTAACACATTGAGCTTCCATGTCAGTTTGCTGTCGAGGACCACACCTAGGTATTTTACTGCTAGGCTCGGCTTTAGCATAGTGCAGCCTATTTTGGGGACCACGCAGGTACCTTATACCTCTTCGTGAAGAGGATAAGGTCCGTTTTATCCGCGTTAATGCTGAGCCCGGCTGATTCGGCCCATGCTTTAACTTCCTGCAAAGTAAGTTCCATTACGGAACTAAGGGTGGTTGGTCATTTCCCAGTTATCAAAATGCTTATGTCGTCAGCATAGGCAATTAACTTGGGGCCCGTCTAGTAAATTTAAGAAGTAGGCTATTTACGACCAAATTCCAAAGGAGAGGCGAGAGAACCCCACCCTGGGGAGTGCCACCTCGCACTACCTTTGTAATGGCCGCATCGCCCCACGTAGCCACCACCCGCCTGTCACAAAGAAGGCGGTTGACCCATCTGTGGATCGCTGGTGCCGTGTTAATTGAGGTAAGGCCCTTCATAATAGCATCAGTGGTGACGTTATTGAAGGCGCCTGAAATGTCAAGAAATGCACCCAAGGCATATTCTTTATAGTAGTCTGCTTTTTCGATGGAGGCTACTAGAGCATGGAGAGCAGTCTCAATGGACTTGCCCTTTGTATACGCATGCTGATTTGGGGACAACAGATGCATTGAGTTGCTTCTGATGTGCAAATCAAGTAGCTTTTCCAATGTTTTTAGCAAGAAAGAGGTTAGGCTGATAGGCCGAAAGTCATTTGGGACCACATGACTGCATTTGCCCGCCTTGGGCAGGAAAATGACTTTCGAGGTCCTCCAAAGAGTGGGGATATGACCCCATGCGAGGCACGCCGAATAGATACCCGATAGCCACGGAACAATCGTGGGCTTGCTGGCTTGCAGCATTGCTGGCGAAAGTCCATCGAGACCGGGCGACCTGACCTTCGCAAAGGAGTCGATAGCCCAAATTATTTTGTTGTCTGTAATTAGACCGGCAGGGGATCTCATAGCTGGGAGACTAGGAAAGAGCTGCCAGTCACTGTTCCCTATTCCAATACATCCTGGAAATGAGTTGAGAGCAGTGCTTCCAGAGTTTCAGCACTGCTCTCCGTCCACGCTCCATCGCCCGACTTGAGCAGACTGGGACTGGAAGCCTGCTTGGACAGCAGCTTCCTCAGTCTGGAGGTGTCTTTGATGTTATCCAGGTCCGAGCAAAAGGTTCTCCATGAAGACCTTTTGGATGATCGGATC
Source organism: Drosophila sulfurigaster albostrigata (assembly GCF_023558435.1). Lineage (NCBI taxonomy): Eukaryota > Metazoa > Arthropoda > Insecta > Diptera > Drosophilidae > Drosophila > Drosophila sulfurigaster. Next base: position 32,845 of record NW_026909713.1, on the reverse strand, counting down.
ATCTTCTTGTACGACTTCAGGAGAGACCTATACTCGTCCCAGACATATTCGTTGTCCGCCTTCTTAGCAAGTTGAAACATGCTAGTAAGCTCCCCACGTAGCGATGAGAGATCTGGGTTCCACCAGGGTGGCTTCGATCTTCTCGTCGGTCTTGAGAGTCTACAAGATTGGCGAAACGCTGAAAGTAGTCCTGCTGAAAGGACATTGACAGTAGTTTCTAGGTCCTGTACCGAGTTGATGTTACCCGGCGAACCAAGAGACTTGGAAACAAGGCTAGAGAATTTCGCCCAGTTCGTGTTACGGGATTTCTGAACGGCTGAGCCGCAGGTACCCTGTTAAAAGGAATGGTAAATTGAATGTACTTATGGTCCGAGAAGGAGGGTCTATCCAGGACCCTCCACTCTTCAACATTGGTACACTCAGTTGAAATCGTTAGGTCCAGCACATTACTGGAGGTGGGACCTACATAGGTAGATACCTCACCCCTGTTGGCTAGTCTAAGCTTATGGTTAAGGATAAAATCAAGAACTGACTCACCCCTGTCATTGATGTCGGGACTTCCCCAGACGCTATGGTGGGCGTTGGCGTCCGTTCCGATAATAATATGCTTCTTGGAGGAGCAGACCATGTCCACCAGCCTCCGCAGCTCGTCAGGTGGAGCCGGCTTGTCGTGGGCCATATAACAGGATGCCAGCAGCAAACATCCTTCACGGCTCTCCAGCACCACCACGGTTAGATCGTCATTGCTGTAATTAGGTAGTAGATGAGCTTTTAGCCCCTTCTTTACAAGGATGGCAGTTCTCGATCTGCATACCAATGTCGGGACGTATAAATCATAGTTAGGCGACTTCAGTCCAGCCACCGTGTTGCCCGACGCTATCCACGGTTCTTGGACCAAAGCCGCGTAGGCGGACACTTCCTCCAGGGCAAGGAGTAGCTCCGCCGAAGCCGTTTTGGATTTATGGAGGTTGAGTTGCAGCACACTCATTAGAGGTTAGCAAACTCGCGGGGCCCGTCTGCATGGACAGTTCCTCCCCACCTCCTCCGTCTTGTCAGTCAGGCTGAGGTTCTGGGTGGCGTCGGTCACGCTCTCGAGACCGAGATCTGCCTCAACCTCCCTAACCTCAGCGTGTGTGTATCCTGGTCGTTGGGATGACGTTTTTGAGGCGAAGGTACACGCTCCCTAAGCCCCACGCCATCTTCCCATTGCGCTTGTATAGCAGATCCTCGGCCTCCTTGTTGATCTGAATGATCACGTGCTGCCCACCACTGGGTAAAGGTTCATCAACCTTCAGCACGGACCAATCACTCGTCGGTATGGCCGGGTTCTGCTTTTTAAGCAGCTGAAGCGCCCGCTCTCCCTGAACAACTATTGGGAAAAGGACTTTCGCCTTCGGCATGGACGGGATATTATTCCTGTCCACCACGTCCAGCTTGGCCCTCCCACAGCCCGTCCAGTTTGGGTACGGTCGCTTGCAGCCACTGCAATGTTGGGTCGTCCTTGCATGTCAGGATCTTGACACCATTCAGCCAGCCAGTGCCTTCGAACGTAGGCATTGGACTGTCTGGGACATTCTCCATCCTGACAAACAGTGCGTCGACCAGCTTGCTATGGGTCAACCGCCACCGCTCTGCAGACATTTTCCCGTTAGGGTCCCCTCTGTCTATGAGAGCAACGGCGAGATGCCGCCTGGCAGTTTCAGCAACCGTTGCTCTCCGTTTCGTCTTGTTCGGGTCCGTGTTGGTGGAGCCAGGTGCTCGCAGCTTCTTGCTCACTGGAGCCCCTTGCTTGGGACTCTCAGCGGACCGTTGGCGCTTGCTTGCCATGGACTCCACCTTGTTGTTGGCAGGGCCGGTAGAACCGGTCTGCACTTTAGTGTCTTTGGGAGGGGGCTGTTGGTTTTCCCGCATCCACGTGTTGGCCCAGGCAAGCTCTCCTGGTCCTTGACGGACAGGTTAGCTACGCCACTAAGCCTTGCGTGAATACGGGTCGCCGCCCTATTTTGGCCTTCTCCTTCAGCCCCCGTGCCCCGCTGCGCAACCTTGGAGGTGCTGGCGATAGGCAGGGTGACTGAAGAGGAAGACGTCCCCTCCACCGTAGAAGTTGGCGCAGCGCTCTTTTGGTCCGTGTCGGTTAAGACCACAGCACCCGCGCGCACCAACCTCGAATTTTTTGTGGCAGTGTTGTTACAACTGGTACGGCCTGCTCCCGCCGCCTCAGAGGTGTGACCGCTGGCGACACGCAGAGGATCTCTCCCCGTGCCCGCCGGTGGTAGCAGTCACGCCTTCCACCGACGTTTGGGCTGACATCCCAGCCCGAGTTGAATAGTTTAATGAGTCCATTCCGAGACCATAGTTGGCTAATTTTGTTCTTGGGAGCCCCCCATAGCGTTTTCAGTCTTACCGCCAGACACCTCGTACCATGGATTCTGCTACTTATCTTCAGGCAGATGCCCGAAAGATAAGGAACAGAGTCCTCAGCTAGGATCTGCAGTTCCTGAAATATCGACGTATAGTAGAGATCTGCTACCCGTTGACACTGAGGTAATACAGATCCTACCCAGCCAGCACCCTCGGGGAGGGTTCAGCAGAGGATTTTTGATTATTTTAATATAATTAGAATTAGGTCACATTGAAATGTAACTCGATCTCTTTTGCGTCTGCTAGCTGTGGAGTGTGGTTGTGTTGCGTGCTTGAAAAGAGCTTAAAGCCAATGAAATATAAAATAACTTGAAAACTAAATCTGTGTTTAATTAATCAATCTGAAAACTAAAATACATTATTAAGTCAAAATATCAACAGAATATTTTTCTCTTTGGCTCTCTAAAAAACTATTAAAGCTTTTAAAGGCCTCATCAGAACTATCAGAAAAGTCGGGGAGATTTGGAAATTCCTCATCATACTGTTGTTGTTGTTGTTGTTGTTCGTTTGAAGTGCTTCTTATTGGGTTATAATATATTTTTTTTCTGTTTATGCTTTTTGCTTTTCTCGTTTGAGTATTTGATTTAATATCACTGCAATCTGAGCTACCTGTACTAACTTTTCTTCGCTTAACCTTTACAGTTGAATTATATGTAGGATATTTTATTCTTTCATGTTGTTTTGTATGCTGTGTTTGTTGATATGAATTATTGCTGCTGTTGTTGTTGTTGTTGTTAGTCTGATATAGATTTTTTTTCATCAAATTTTCTGCAATTACATTCAATGGTTTTGTAATTGGCTTAAATGTATTTTCCAACATATTCATTTTATCCATTTCATCTAACTTTATACTCTTTAATTTTTTATTCAAGACTATTCTTGTTTGAACCAGATCATTTAAAACATTCGATTTTTATCTAATTTTACCATTGTTGTTGTTGCTGTTGTTATTCGTTTAAAGTACAATTATTTACTAGATAAATATCATTAATATCATTACTTTAAATAACTGGTCTGTAGCTGGTTCAAAGCTGGTCAATAGCTGGTCTAGAGCTGATCCAAAAGCTGATCATAAATGTATAAAACTATCAAACCCTTTTCTATATCGTCCTTTATCAATATCATTATCTTTACTTATAACAACAAATTCAAATTTATGTTTCCAACATTCCTCACAAATTTTTATGAATTGCTTAAAAGTCATATCACCTATAACATGATCATTATAAATATGTTTAAAATTCATTTCATCTTGTTTAAATATTATAATTAAATTAGCATTGTCACGTATTAAGTGTTTTGGTATTTTCGTATAAGTTTGGCATAGATAGAAAGAGTCTATGTATTCATGACGGCCCATACAAAAATAATCTCTTATTGTAGTTTGCTTATCACAGATTACGTCATCGAATATCATTATTGAATGTGGTTTAGCTTTATCTGACTTAAAACTTTTCCTTGTCCGAAAACGTAAACAGTTGTATTCCCTTAATTGGTTTAATTAGTTTCATCAAATATTGGTACTTGGGTTGATACAATGATTTTGAATAGATGTAAATATTTTTAAATCGAAGCCCATTAGGACTTTCGATTAAACTTATCATAACATTAGTCTTTCCACAATTAGATGGTCCCACAATTAGAGCACGTATCGAATTGGGTAATAACGGGTTATGCACAATTTTTCTGCTCCTATCACGCTCACCACAAACGTGGTCAACATTTCGTATTTTGATTTGCTGCTGTTGCTTTATTAAACGCATTTTAACAACTAATAATAAAAATCACTATAAATATTTGTTTATATATTGTTTTTATTTAATATATGTTCGTTAACGAAACAGATTAGTCATACATACATTGTAAGTGTGTGTATATTTATGTTTAACAACTAAATCATATACACACATACAAAAAATATATATATAAATAATGACTATAAATTATAAACAAAAATTTAATTCAAATCAGTGTAAAACTGGTGGTGGGTTCGTTAACAACTTAATTAATAATTTACCCATCGAACTTCATTTGCCTGGCTATCAATTTTGTGGGCCAGGCACAAAACTTGCTGAACGTTTGGAACGTGGTGATAAAGGTATTAATCCATTAAATGCAGCGTGTAGAGAACACGATATTGCATATTCACAATTCAAAGATTTAAAAGATCGTCACCGTGCTGATGATATATTAGCTACAAAAGCCTGGGGACGTGTTAAAGCAAAAGACAGTGGTATCAAAGAGCGTGCTGCAGCTTGGTTTGTGACCAATGCTATGAAAACAAAAGTTAAATTCGGATTAGGAATGAGGAACAACAACAACAACAAAAAAAAAAAAAAATCTCATCAACGAGGTAAAAGAAGGCCAATTAATCGAAAACAACAACAACAACAACAACAACGACGACGTCGTCGTCGTCGTTGTCGTCGTCGTCGTGCCCCCCGTTCAACAAAAGCAGCACTCTCTAATAGAAAATCATTTGTAAACATTGTGAGACAAGCAACACGAATTTTGAAACGAAAAAATCCAGTAGATTTGAAAGAAGCAATTCAAATAACACAGCAATCAATTCCAGAAAGTTTTCGCCATCAAAAAAAGAAGCCAAACGGGAGATCAATCATTCCGAGAGTGATACCAATACCGAAAATTGGTGGATTCCTACCCTTGGTACCAATTATGGCAGCACTTTCAGCACTTGGTGGTCTTGCAAGTGGTGGAACAGCTATTGCCAAGGCTATAAATGATGTTAAAAACACGACACGACACAATCGATATATGGAATCAATTGCTATGGGAAAGGGTCTTTTCTTGAAGCCATATAAACGCGGATATGGGTTATATTATTCACCATATCCAAAAAACCTTTAGATTTGCTACCCAAACGAGCGCTTACCGATATTGATTTAATTGACTTTGCTAAACAACAAGAGTTTAGACACTTTCGTGGTGTTTTTATGCGTGATCGTTTGCCAAAGAAACCATGGATCAATGAATGTGGCATAATAAATTTAGATAATGATAGCGGCTGCGGTACACATTGTAGCATATTTTAAAATGGAAATTATAAAGAATATTTTGATAGTTTTGGGGATTTGCAACCGCCGATTGAAATTGTCAACTATTTAAAAACACCTATTGAATATAACTATAGAAATGAACAAAAATTTAACACATATAACTGTGGTAATTTATGTTTAAAATTTTTATTGAGAAAAAATAAAAAATATATATAATTATTCATACACTTTTGTTATTTTATTTATTTTCTTTTTTTTTACAATTATTTATAGTTTAAGGTATATCTTTATGGCCCAATGCAAGGGTGTCTTTATTATTATCTGTTATATAGCGCTTATCATCTAAATAGTTTAATGTTACTTTTGTGTACTCTTGAGTATAAATTTGGTGTAAATTTGATTTAAATAAGTACATTGTTCCAAATTGTTTTTGTTTTCGATATAAACATTTGCGAAAATCATCAATAGTTAATTTTGTAGTTACACTCATCTTTACACCTTTTATTTTTTTAATTTCCGTAGTCACATCATTTTTTATATTATTTATTCTTATTGAGTACATTTTTGGTCTAAGCCCAATAAATTCTTTAATTATATTGCCTTTGCATTCATCTTTCATCATTCCCAGTTTTTTTTTGTTCAACAATGGTAAATTAAAAATATTATCTTCATCATATTCTGATGTATCATAATGTCGGTTAATATCACTACGAATATCATTATAAAAATCTATAGTTTTAATATCATAGATAAAGGAATCAGTATCCATATACATTAAATTGATGTTTTCGTGATATTTAGGTTTCATATAATCATAGTGAAAACTATACATTTTATATTTTGATAATTCTAGGACTGTGAAACCAATGTAAACTGATTTATTATAGACAACGTGGGCTTTTTTCATTTGTATTGCAATCATATTATCAGTAAATTGTAATGAGTTTTTATACCCGCTACCCATAGGGTAGAAGGGTATTATAACTTTGTGCCGGCAGGAAATGTATGTAACAGGTAGAAGGAGGCATCTCCGACCCTATAAAGTATATATATTCTTGATCAGCGTCAACAGCCGAGACGATATAGCCATGTCCGTCTGTCCGTCTGTCCGTCTGTCCGTCCGTCCGTCTGTCCGTCTGTCCGTCTGTCCGTATGAACACCTAGATCTCAGAGACTATAAGAGATAGAGCTATAATTTTTTTTCGACAGCATTTGTTATGTTTGCACGCAGGTCAAGTTTGTTTCAAATTTTTGCCACGCCCACTTCCGCCCCTGCAAATCAAAAAAATCGAATAACAAGCGTAATTTTAAAGCTAGAGTTACGAATTTTGGTATATACAGTAATAGCTATAGTAGTTATGATCCCTGAAAATTTGGTTTCGATCGGAAAAAAATTGTGGAAGTAATTAAAGAAATACTTTTGTATGGGCAAAAACGCCTACTTACTATGGGTCTGAGTTGCTTTGACCGACAATCTGGTATATTGTGCCGTCTATGGTATATTTTGAATGCGGTACTATATCGATATACCACATATACCATTTGGTATATTTTTAGTATTTTTGCAGTATATTTGGTATATTTTGAGAATAATACCGCAAAATATATTGCTTTTATTCAAAATGGGTAGCGGGTATCTCACAGTCGAGTACACTCGACTGTAGCTTTCTTACTTGTTAAAATTAAATTTTGATATTCGTGCTCTAGCCCCTAATCTTTTACCTTTACTCTCCCAATCACATACCAATTTAATTGTTTTCCTCTTATCCACATTTTCCATAGTTTTACCATACACAGCGTTGTTTAGTAGTTTAAAAAAATTTTTTTCAAATTCATTAACAGCCAATGTTCTATGATGATTATTGCATTCGATATATTTTTTAAGCCAATCAGATTGTTCAAATTGTAATATTCGGTGAATTTTCTTTAAAATCATTCCATGTTTAATACATTGCTGTAAACTCCTATAGTGAATTACATATTTATACTTGTGCGTTAAATCAGCAACCAATTTTGTATTTTGATATTTTCATTTCTTTTGTTTTGCGGGCAAAATGGTAAATCATTATGAATGTTGTGTAAACCTTCGCTATATTCTAAGTCCACTTCTAAGATACAACCAATTGCAGAATCGTCTGTGTATGTGTTCAAATCAAATGTTTCTAAATTTTCTTCTAACCATTTAAAGTTTTTATATGGAAGAGCTTGTGACATAGCATATCCATATAAATTATTAACATCTAAATATATGATATAATTTGATTCTTTGTTACTATCATAGTCTTTTAAATATTTATTATTTGCAACTGAATGACGTTTACTACATTGAACAAGACCACCTCTAATCCCTTTCATTACAAAATTATACATATCAATGTCGGTTAGTAATTGTAATTCTATTTTAGTTATTTTTAACATTGCATCCCATGATAGGCCTGGTGTTGTATAATATTGGCATGGGTCTAAATTGTAAATTTTTTACATACTCTTCTAAAATTCTCAAAACGTCACATAACAAAAGTACGTCTACCTTTAAATACAACAATAAATAATCTAATAAATTGTCACATTTAAAGACATTCCATACATTTTGGGCGTACTCATAATTTTCGAGTGAACAGTTCTTATCTGTTAATTGATTATAAAAGCTTTCACGTGATGGTAATTGTGTATCTTTCAATCGTTCAATTGAATTTAAATAGCTATATGGAAATACACCCTTACGTTTTATTAAATTAAATTCTTCAGTTATTTCGAAAAATGATTTAATAGTGCATAAATTTGAATCTTTTAAATAACTTGCTAAGTTATCTAGACTTGATGGCATAAATCTAAATGAATCCAAAAATCGAAGTTCTATAATTTCATTTTTCCCTATAACAATTTTCTTAGATATAGAAATATAAAATTCTTTGTTTAACGGTATTATATTAATTTCACCTTCAATATTTGATAATTTTTAACAAATAAATGGCAATCGTACGCTGAGAGATTATGAAAAATATTGGGAAAAATTTTGGTAATTTAAAATTTATATTACATTCATTATGTGCAGCACCTCTATACTCTCCTGTTAAATGGCAATGATCTACAACTTTATCATTTTCACTGAGTAAATTTCCACATATATGACAATTTTGTTCTAAATTAAAGGAAAGTGGTCTAATTTCTTTTAAATGATTTTCATATAACATCAAACAATCATTATAAATGCTATCTATAAATTGTGATGTACAGTCTTCACCATGATATATTCGATATATATTCAAGTTATTATTGTATGAACATTTTATGTAATAGCTATATGCATATGGTATATGCTTTTGAATTAGATTAATATTATCTGATTTTTAATATTTATCTCTTCTAATATACATTCGAAATCAGCATATACTACAAAAGGAACGTCTAATTGTTTTTTGTAATTTTTAAATTTTAATATCGAATCTTCATTACCAGCTTGAGGCATCTCAGTTACAATTTTATTACACTCCAGGCTATGTTGCTCCAGTTTGTTGGCATCATGGAAATGTTGTAAACATGTGCGGCATAAATACATTTTTCCATTATGTTTCGTCAATTGTTTTTTCAGCATTCTAGAGTCAATTAAACGAGAATAAACAATAGAATTTTAGACATTTTCTTAATGTGATTCAATATTATATATATATATATATATAGATACCTTGAAATATTTTTAATCCAAACATAGTGACATTTATCTTCCTTTTCGAGCAGCAACAAATATATGTTGTATAATACATTAGTGGTTTTATTCTTGGTAAAATAATATGGGCCGATTATTGTGGTGTCATCTGTATCCAATCCGAAAACAGTTATACTTATTTCAGGGTTATTGTCTTCAAATATTTTAATGCTATTAACCGATGTTGGAAATTTCAATCCACTAAAATTTAATGTTGTGTTATTTATAATAAATGTATCTTGTTGAATGTTGTGAATTCCTTTTTTATATAGAGAAACTCTTTCTTTGTGAACGTTATTGATGTCAAATAAGGCTGATATTAATGCCCACTTAAAACAATATACATCATTATTTTTCACATTAACACATGCATTTCTTTTAATATTTGCTGAGGTAAACAAATGTAATTTGTACCTTTTAGAGGTTGGTATTTATTTATGTTCACTTCTAAATGCATGATTTCAGTTAATGACCAACCGCTGTCTCGTTCTTGAAATTCACTCATTTCATTTTTATATAATTATATAAATTATTAATCATTTCATTTAAAGTCTCATCGTTATCACACATTGTTGAATGCAATGTATTCATTTTAGTTTGGTGTGATTTAAGTTCAATTTTGCAATTGTCTTCACTTTCTTTAATTAAAACGTAGTTGCAAAATAGTTCAAAATTAAATTTTATATTAACATGTTTTTGTAATGCATCTTTTAATAATTGTTTCACCTGTTCATCGATTGATTGGAAAAATAATGTAATGTTTAAACTACTTTTGTTCATATTTTGAATTATATATGTTTCAATTCGGTTATTAAACACACTTTTCACACATCTTAAGTTAGCATTTATTTGCACGCTAGATAATTGTTTATGCAAGTTTGTCCGTAAATGATGTGACCAGTTAACATTCGCAACATTTTGATCACATACATCGCAGTATCGTGTTTCGCCAGATGTTGTGTTGACTGTATTATGTTTCATTCTTATATGCCGTCTTAAAGATGGGTTGAGCTGAAAACTTTCTCCACAATATTCGCAAATAAATAAGTCCATTTTTATAGTTTTTTTTTGTTTAGTTTTTAATTAACTTTCTTGTGGAGTCAATGAAAAATGAAATGAATACTGTGGCCCGATTTTTATTTTACGGAAACTATATCTTCCAGTTTGAACTGGCCAAACGACTATAGCGTTCTGGCAGGAAAACGATGTTGGTGCCGCAAGTTAACATCATGCGAAGTCCATAAACGGTTCTCTTCAACTCAGCGGTGTTGATAGCGACATCTACATCATAGGTATGTCTCGAACTCTCAAAATGGTTCTTGGGTAAGAGAACACCATAGCGTTGAGTTCGTTCAATGTATTTTCCATTATTGTTTTTTTTAAAATTGGATGTAAGTATATGGAAATCTTACTTGTTAGTGAGCTTTTAATGAGTTCTCCTCATCTTTTATAACAAAATTTTGTATATAATGCTCTTTGTTTGCAGTTGATAAAAGTTATTATATATTTTATTTATATATAATGAGCGTAGGGATGCACTTAATTTCCGGGGCTTATATAACGATCATGGATTGTTTTCCGTTTTTCCCTCTCTTATCGAACAACGAAGACGTTTGATTTTTTCGCGTGGGTTGTTGTTTTTTCCGTTCTGATTTTTCTGCTGACATACTTTAAAAAATCTTATGGAAACAAAGACCTATGTATGGTTTTTTTTTTCGCATGGGTTGCTGTTATCATACTTTTGTATACGGAAAAGCTATGAGAACAAAGGGCTATGTATGTATGTATGTATGTATGTATGTATGATTATTTCGCGTGGGTTGCTGTTATCACACTTTTGTATACGGAAAAAACTATGAGAACAAAGGCCTATGTATGTATGTATGATTTTTTTTTTTCGCGTGGGTTGCTGATATCACACTTTTGCACACGATGACAGCGATCCCGAACAGAGGCTAGCGTTCTGTTAGAGTGATAAAACTCCATACTAATGCTTTTCGGCTTATAAATACTGCACCACATTCAGTTGTAGAAGCCAGTGCAAAAGTTTTGTCAAACAGTTGACAGTTGACAGTTGAAAAAGTAAAAAGTAAAATACAATGGACGACTATTACTTTTACCAAAATTCTCAATATGTTGTTCTTGATGATGATGATGATGATAATAATGATGATGATGTCGAAATGAATGCTGACGGGGTTTCAAAATGGTTGTTCTAACGAACAACCACCACAACAACTGGCACCACCACCACCACCATCAGCACAACAACAACAACAACAACAACAACAACAACAACTACCACCAACGTCACGTGAGAATGAAGAACAACACCAACAACCACGTGGAATGATCAACCGCTAACATTACAACAACCATTAGCACCACAACAACAAAATGGTAAATCCTTTCAACTTGATCAATCTGAAGCTGAAAATGTTAATAATTATCATCGATGTATTAGAAAAATTGATGATTGTTATTATTGTAAATATCAAATTAATGATAATTACTGCCATTTTTTTTGTAATAGTTGTAAAAAAAAAATTAAAAGAGAGGGGTGGATTTTACCTCTAGATAGTAATGAATTCTGTATTCCATTGCATGTAAATAAATATAATTGTCAATATGAATATCGAGTATGTAGAAAGTGTAGAGGTGATTATTATGAAACCATAATAAATTTAAAGTTAAGAGAGATAAGAGAAAAATACCCAAAAACATCAATAGAACCCTTAACAAAAAAAAAAAAATATGAAGAAACTTAACAATTTTTTCTTCTCTTGGTTAGTACATCTTCCAGATCTCCCGGAGCTGTGACATCATCATCAGGGGGCCCTTCTGACATACATACACACACACACAATATTTTTATACTGCACACGACATATAATATTTAGATATTTTAAATATATATATATGTAGTAAAACAATTATAAATTCATTGAGAATGCGTTCGTCCATGTGTTGTTTTCCAAACCCAAGAAGCTCTTGGGTTTGAAAGCGAAGGCATATGGACGAATGCATTTCTCAATGATACTAATTTTTATAATTGTTTTATGCATACACATACATATATATATTTAAAATATTGTTATACTATACAAACACACATATTTTAAATATATATGTGTGAGTATAATACAATTATACTAGGCAGTTTCATTGATTAGTGCTTTTGTCAGTGTGATTTCGTTGTCCAAACACAAGAAGCTCTTGAGTTTGAAGCAAAATCATAGTGACGAAAGCATTTCTCAATGAGACTACTTTTTATAATTGTTTTATGCATACACATATATATATTTAAAATATTGTTATACTATACACACACACATATATTTTAAATATATATATTTAAAATATTGTTATACTATACACACACACATATTTTTAAATATATATATATATGTGTATAATACAATTATACTAGGTAGTTTCATTGATTAGTGTTTTCGTCATTGTGTTTTCGTTTCCCAAACCTAAGAAGCTCTTAGGGTTTGGAGACCAAATCACAATGACGAAAGCATTTCTCAATGAGTCTACTTTTTATAATTGTTTTATACATATATATATGTAACAATAGTAGTTTATTGATAATGAATATAAAATGAATATATAATGAAGTAATGATGAAGTAATGATATAAACAGAATAATGATGAAATAAACACAATAGTGATCTACACGATTAGAGGACAACTGTTCCTGTCAACGCCGACACACCAACTGACTTCTCGTCGATCTTGCTTTCATTATCAGTGCTGCCATATCCTTTCACTAAGCTCGCGTTGCCACTCGTTGCCAGCAACCAGTAGTGCCATACTTCACATTCGGCCATCCTGATAAGCATCGTCTGTCCCAGACGACATGCAATCATCGTTGTATCCGACATACTTCCACAGCTTCATATTGTCCGAACTTGTATTAGTAATATTGGGCCCCTCTGTTTGAGCAGCTTTTCTGATTTCAAAACGCCCATTGCCTTTTACTTTAATTACCTCATATGGACCAAGGTAATTACTGGCTAATTTCTTCCCAGCAAGGAATTGTGTTCGCTTCACAGCAACTAAGTCACCTTCTTTGTATCCATATTCCTGTTTACGCTTTTCGTCGTACTGCTTTTGATGCACAGTTTTCTGCAATTCACCAATCGACTGATTCAGCTGACGCAGTTGCTCAGCTACCTCGACAGCGGTGCCTTGCAAATTTGATCGGTTTGTTGCACCTCCTGCAGTTGCTCCTGCAACTGCTTGTTGCTACTCTGCTGCAACTTAAGTGCGCTGTGCGTTTGCTGCAGCTCCTGCTTCATGCCGTGCAGCTTCTCAATAAGCCTTTCGGCATTCACGTCCGCCTCCATCTCGAACAACTCAAAGCTTTGCATCATTTCGTTCTTCTCTGCCTGCAACACTTCCAGCACTGTCGAAAGCTTCACATTTTTGGCCGATAAATTGGCATTGGCCACCTGAATGGCCTCGACGAGCGTCTTCAAGTCGGCGATCTTCTGTGTATCTTCTCGTGCCAACTGGTCCTTGTGCTGCAGCTCGGTGTTTGTGATCTCCAGTCGCTCTTTCAGCTCCTTCATGGCCATCTCGTTGTCGCTGCTCTGTTGCTGCTGTTCCAGTTGCAACTTGGCTAAGTCTTTCTGCAACTTTTGCTCACGCCTTTGCGCCTCGCTCATGTTCGCATTACTCGCTTGAAGCTGTTGACGCGCCTCCTGCAGCTCACGCTCCAGCTGCAAGCGTTCCTTGCTGCTCGCATTGCCACTTACGCTGCTCCGCTCCTGCTTCAGCGACTCAATGCTCGGTTTGTACTGCAGGGGAGCATTCATATCAGCTTTTGTTTCAACGATATTATAAATACTCATCTGATTAAGGTCAGCGTGATCCTCCTGAGCTGACGACGACGAAAAGTTAAATCCGTTTTCATTCAGGGCAAAATGAAAATTTGACACAAAATCATATCCAACCAGTGCATCAAATTCAATCTTGTTATCTGGTACCACAATGAACTTTTGAAGCGACTGGACATCGTCTACAGTTACGGCTCCTTCGAATTCGCCCAATGGAATTGTGCTGACTTTTCCCAAACCACGCAGAACAGAAGTACATTTATTGAGCTTCACCGCATTCAAGCGTTTATAAACGGAGTATTTCATAATAGATACATCGGCCCCTGTATCAACCAGGCATGATATCTCAACGTCGTTTATTTTTATAATTTTTAGTCGCTTATCTGCTTTAACAACTTGAACGGCTTTTATAGCATTAGGACAATTTAACGAAATATGTCCATCTTCTTGACACTTGAAGCACTTCGTTTTAGCTACGCAGTCTTTACGCACATGATCGACTGAACCACAATTAAAGCAACGAGATTGGTTTTTAGAGTTCTCGCTATTCTGGTTACGCTTTCTTTCTTTGTTATCGTCTTTTGGCTTTTAACATCTTTTACACACTCATAGTCACAGTATTTTTCTTTTCAGCTCCTCAAAAGTTTTGCAACCGTACATGCTATATTTAAACTCTTTGGCAATATTTAAGCCATTTACTATGTAGCGAATAATTGATTTTGTTTCGACGTTACCCAATGCAGCAATTTTTCTCATCTGCAGCACATATTCTTGGAAACTTTCAACATCTTGTTTCTTTTTCTTTCGTTGAGTTTTGTATGTATCTCTGCACTTTCATATTCTCTTTTGAACTCATTTAACAGCTTGATTTTTAGTTCTCCGTAACTACATACAAATACAGATTCCAGGAACAACTGAGCCGTTTTTGTCATTTTCGATCGCGCATTTACGTATTTTTGCTTTTCGTTTAACCCGTATGCGTCTGCGTTTAGCTCGAAATTATTAAACCAATATTCCACTGGCACTGACTCTCCATCAAAATCTGGCACAACTTTAGAAAACCCTTCTACCGACACTTTTGGCTCTTGCCGGTCTATCTCATCGGCTTGAATTTTAAGTTTAATAATTGAATTATTTGTTGCAAATTCACTTGATTTTGTTCAATCATCTGCTCCATTTTCGCCAGTTCAATTTCACTTTTTCTTTGAGCTATTGCTTGCAACTTCTAATAATTCTTTTTTTTCTTCTTCTTTCTTCACTCTGTTTGTTGCGCTATTTCTCGCAAGTTCCACCGATTTGATTTTCACTTCTTCTGTCTTCACTGTCTCTCTGCTTCGCAGCGTATATTTCTGTCCTCTTTCAACTTTAGCTTTTTCTATTGCAGCTGTTTTTTTCATTGTTCACATGCACACACATGCACACACACATTCATCGCGACTCGACAATATGTTATGTACACTCGATTTGGTTTTCAACGCCGTTTCAACGCAATTAATTCTGTTTTGTAATACCGAACTTCAGGCGGTTGAGCCCCCAAATGTAACAATAGTAGTTTATTGATAATGAATATAAAATGAATATATAATGAAGTAATGATGAAGTAATGATATAAACAGAATAATGATGAAATAAACACAATAGTGATCTACACGATTAGAGGACAACTGTTCCTGTCAACGCCGACACACCAACTGACTTCTCGTCGATCTTGCTTTCATTATCAGTGCTGCCATATCCTTTCACTAAGCTCGCGTTGCCACTCGTTGCCAGCAACCAGTAGTGCCATACTTCACATATATATATATATATATTTAAAATATTGTTATACTATACACACATATATTTAAAATTTATTATGGGACAAAGCTCCTCGCAAGTATTAGCTAAAAAAGGGGAAATACCACCCCTTAATTTAAATCTGTAAAAGTTATAATCTATATATAATCTATATGTAATAAAAAATTAAAAAAAAAACATTTCTTATTTTGTTTTATTTATATATGCAATACAGTTCAGTAGTAAAATTGAAGCAAACATGTCAACACGTACAACCGCTGATCAGCTAGACATGTTAATCACACAAATACATAAATTTTGTGAGGAGTTTAAGGATGTAATTTCTGAAAAGGATTTAAAGAGCATAAATGCTACGCTAAAATTACTATATTTGTTAGAACACGTTTCAATAGCTCTAACAACAACAACAACAACAATAACAATGAAAACACCGCGGAATTCGTTGGAGCAATGTATTCAAAACAATTGTTTCAACCCTCGCAACATTTGTCATCGCATTGAGAGTGTCATAAGAGCAACATTAAATACAATGCAACATTATCGCAATTTAAATATAAGAATGAACAATAACACAGAAAAACAATAACAATGCGGATATATTTTCTATAATAAAACAACATATATAACATACAAACAAAAACATTATTTTTCATTTTATTTAAAATACTCTTAGTTGGACGTTAATATTAGAAAGATGGTATCCTTGGTTTGGTTCATAGAACGTATGAATGGAATAATACCTGATATCGAAACAAATCCTGTTTCCTGCTGGGAAGAAATGTTTCAACCTGAGAAGCTAAATACACTAAAGCTTATACTCAGCGATGAAGTTGAGTATCTGTTGGTAAAAAAATATGAAGTATTCAATAATACTGTAATTGATTGGGCATACAATATTGAACATTCACAATATCGTGCAATGTATTTACACCTAAACAAATGGTTCCAGTTTACTATTTAGGTATTGAAATAGAGGAACCAGATGCTAAATTTCAATTTATTGCAACCAAAGAAGGCCTTAAGATTTATAAATGTAATATAATTGATATATCATACGATTAAATAAATAAACAAATTTATATACCTCAACTTAAGTTTTTGTGTGTTCGCAACCCAAACCTCCGCTCAGATCCAGGTTCTCCACCCAGACCTCCGGTCAAATCCAGACCTAACCAGTATTACTAGATCTAATCCAGTACTACTATAGTATTACTCATTTAAATGTAGTATTACTATAGTATTACTCACAATCTTGACCGGCGAAATGACCGACGTAGTAACCTTGAACTGATAACATTACTCATGGTCATGACCGGCGTAGTAACCTTGAAGGCGTAGTAACCTTGAACTGATAACAGATTAGTCATGAAGGCGTAGTAACCTTGAACTGATAACAGATTAGTCATGAAGGCGTAGTAACCTTGAACTGATAACAGATTAGTCACAGTTTCGAGGGCTTATTTTTTTATTAGTCACAATTTTGAGCAGAAAATGTGCCCCGGAAGCCCCATGATTTTTGCGCTGAATCACCATTTTAAGCAGAAAAACTGTCCTGAACTCCCATATCCTACCTACCCAGATGAATTGGCCGAGTTGTATAAGTTTAAGAAATGTAATAAGAAACGATTGGGTTTCTTTAAGGATGACTTGCATGGTAAACCAATGACTGAGTTTGTTGGTTTAAGCTCAAAAATGTATCCGTACACTTATGGAAATTTCTGATAACTCTGGTGAAATATGTATAAAAAAATAAGGGGTAAAGGCATGTTGTTTGATGGGCATTTCATTATCAAATTATTCAAATACTTTGTATACAGGAAAGCAAGAACGTTCTAGTATGCAGATGTTTAGGTCTAGAGGGCATGAAGTGAGGATGATAAGCGAATAATAGAAGAAGATAAGATTTCAACTATAGCAAGAGCACATTATTTAGTAATTCCCTTTGAAATTGAGAGTTCCATATCAATTCTAGAAGCGGAGTCAAGAGTTTGGCGCAGCCAAATGTTTGCGCTAGAGAACTCACACAGTAATCAAACTAGTGTGAACAAAATAAATAATCTTAAAAGAAAGTTGGAGAATAATGAAAGTGCGATCAACATTTACGAAGGACAATTAGTATTACATTTCATGTTAATGGATAGGTTGAAAAAAAGAAAACTAGATGTTTAGATTAATAAAACAATACTTTATTGAAAATTAAAATGTATAAATTAAAAATAAAAAATGTTTAAAAGTACATATTAGTAAATTAAGAAAAATAAAAATTATAAATAACTTAAAGATAAAATAAAAAGAAAAAAAATACAAAACACAAAATTGTGTTCAATCTTATATTATTACAAAATTTTATTCTTATGAATCCAGCTGTCTTCGGTTTTGGGGAAACCCAACCAGCGCACTAGAGCTCTATTGCCTTTCTTTTTAACACTTTTTCAACCAGATAAGTGTTAGGAAAACTTGTTTTTTCAGTTCCTCTTTGTAGAAACCACCTTGAATTGATTCCCATTGAAGTCTTGTAGTAAGTATGTTGTTGGGTAAGTATTTTGTAATTTGCTTATTTTAAAAATTTCAGTTGGCCAATTAGGAGTATAGCCTTTTTCAAATACGTGTTTGTACTTGCTGATGCGTACATAATCACCCATTTTCAATTTGCTACCCATAAACATTTTAATGTTGTTGTAGATAGTTTTCAAAATATGTTTCTCATTTTCGAGGTGTTTATATGAAGGATCAATTAGCCAAATTTCCACATCATTTCGAGTGTGGAATAATAAATTTAGCAGACTCAATATCGAATGGAACGCATTGGGTTGCATATTACAAGAGAGGATCAGATTCTTATTATGTCGATAGTTTTGGGAATTTACAGCCACCATTAGAAGTAGTCAGATATTTAGGAAAAAACATTAAGTACAATTATGAACGTTTTCAAAATTTTGGGACTGTAAACTGTGGACATTTGTGTTTAGAATTTTAATGTGGTGTATGTCGGTTGAAGGGTAGGGAGACACTTATCACTGGGATGGTTGTCCTTCTCTAGCACTTGAGAAGTTCTACAGCTAGCAACAGGTAGAAAGTCAACCAATCAAAGGAAAACGTCCTTAGGTAATGAAAACCCTTGAAAACAACAGTGGAAGGGAAAGTGTCAACTATAAAATCAGCTAGCCACTCGAAGGAAAATATCATTCGGTCATCACCACTCATCACTCAACAACACCAGCAGCAGTATCATCACCGCCAGGAGCACACACGATCAACACTGAAGAGCAGGAGCAGTAGCAGCAGCAGTACTAGATACACACACACCCACACACACACACAGACACCAAATAATCAGGATGAATCCATCGTTTGAGGTTAGCAATGGAGAGGAGATTGACTTCACCGAAGTTAATCTTCCTCTTATTACTCCTCTTGCTGAGGACATTCAATTCCTCGCCAATGACATGGAGATTGAATCAACAGTGAATTATTTGAATGCAATCAAGAAGAAACAGAAGCTCCCTTCCGCGCTCTTCCAAGGAATACGGAATTCAGAATATATGGAGCGTCTAAGGTTCCTAGTAAATTTAATAGCAATTCCCTAAAATTAACATTGAAAAGTATTTAATTTACCTCCCGAAATGGTATGATGAAGTTAAATCTGTATACATTAAAGAATTAAATACTGGTAATTATACTATAACAAAACAGGATGATGGAGAAATTGTATTCAAATTAAAAATGTAATAAAATATATGCAAAACAATAAATTATATTAACAAAAGAGAATTAAAAAAAAAAAAATTTTTTAATGGGGACTGGTAAATTTGTGGAATTTCAGCCTTCTTTTTCAGCTTTTCCAGCTTTATTAGTTCTGATACTTATTACAAATAAATGTTAATGAAATATAAATTCGAAATTTTCATTAGGAATGGGAAATGGGGAATGTTCAGCTTTATTTTTCAGCCACTTTTCTCCTTTTACATTGTGTGAATAAATGTAATTGAAAATTTAATTTCATAATTTTAAATGGGGATATGGGAAATTGAAACAGATCTGTTAACAGAAACAGGTCCGTTATCAGAACCGGATACCTGATCTGTACAACCAGGCCTGTTTAAAAGAACAGCTAGCTGATCTATTTAACAGTCTGATAGCTGATCTGTACAACCAACTCTCTTCATAAAAACATGCTAATGTATCTGTTTATTGGTTATATATGATTAAGTTTCGTAAAATAGATCACAGTACACTAATGACCACAAGACTGAAATAATCATTAATCCACTAACAGTTGAATGAGATAAATTTGAAAGAACATGAATCAAAAGTTTTAACTCAATTAACTAAAAGCCGAAATGCTCTAAAAAAAAATTTTTCTGATCTCAAACAACTCAAAAGTCAGAACAGTATTGGTCTGGAGGAAACATTTAAACCTATAACTGAACCACTACATGAACTTGTGAATGATAACAAAAATTTCAGACATTGATACCATCAGAGTTTAATAATGTTGAGACTGAAAAAACTATGCAAAACTACTCTCAATCAACCGAGAGAGATACACACCACCTAACAAGAAAAGGAAACCCACATTTCACAGTGCTAAGAGTCAATTCTCAAAACCTATATATGATATTGAGAAGGCATTGATTGGAGAATGGATAGTGTTAATGCTCAAGATGATGATGATGATGATGATGATGATGATGATGATGATGATGTTGATGATGATGATGATGATGATGATGATGATGATGATGATGATGATGATGATGATGATGATGATGATGATGATGATGATGATGATGATGATGATGATGATGATGATGATGATGATGATGATGATGATGATGATGATGATGATGATGATGATGATGATGATGATGATGATGATGATGATGATGATGATGATGATGATGATGATGATGATGATGATGATGATGATGATGATGATGATGATGATGATGATGATGATGATGATGATGATGATGATGATGATGATGATGATGATGATGATGATGATGATGATGATGATGATGATGATGATGATGATGATGATGATGATGATGATGATGATGATGATGATGATGATGATGATGATGATGATGATCAATTCTATTCTCAACCAGCTATAGAAGACACATCGTTTGAAGGCTTACCTCATACCTCGAAATCGTTAGCGAGAGAAGGTTCTCCTTATTCATCAACTAAGTTTATGAAACAAATATCCCCACACTTCGCTTCCATTACCGGTTCAAGACTCACCCCATTCATCATTTCCGTTAACGAGTCAAGAGCCCTCTCATTCATCGAACGTGTTATCAAATGAAACAGCTATACATTCAACGCCTTCGATAACGAGTCAATCAATCCAACATGAAGACAACTCAAAAATTTGAATATCAGTGAACTGGCACGGAAGATCTTTTGATAAGACATATGGTCCATACAAAATGCAAGTGGACAATTAATGTTGGGGAATTCACACATTAATGTGACTCACAAAAAATTGAATTGATGATGGGAAAACTAGCGTCTTACAAGTGGATTATATTCATTAATATTCCACCGCCTACCTCAAAATTATAATTCAAATGATCTAGAAATATATAATGAAATTTTATTGATAACTAATGTGCACCGGAGAAATTTTAATTCCGATGGACAGATCAGAGGAACAAGGGCAAAGAAATATACAAAAATTATTAAACCACTCGTTAACAAAATCTCGTACTGCTGAGTCTACACCTAAATTCTCAAAATCAATTGTTTCTGGACTGGATTCATGTCACTCGCGACGAATAAGCCCAATTATGTATATTGGGACGATCCAAATGAGTTGGTTGAACGATTACAAATCTTAATTGCCTCTCAAACAGCTGGAAATACGAATCATACTAATGAAATTACGTCAATAATTGAAGAATTGAGAGAGACTCAAATTATACACTAAATTCATATATAATTGATTGATAATATTGAAATGAAATTATAATCATCATGTCTGTTGACAAGTTTGGACGTTATGTAAATGATAAGCAGATCTTTATTCATTTAAAACGACGTGAGAAAATACCAGGACTCTACATTGATAATGATGGAAGTTACAATATACAAGGAAGACGTTTAAAAAATGGTCGCTTACCAATTGAGAATGCCGACTTGGCGATAAAAGAATATGTTGACCAAGTTGTAAACGATCTGAGAAATTTTCTAACATCAATGATTTCAACTCATCAAGAAAGGAATGAGAGATTATTATCAGATAAATTGACTATAGTTGATCAGCGAATAATCAAGACTGAGAAAACTACATTAGATATTCTTGATAAAATTGTACGCTCTCATATTCGAAAGTAATAAATATGTCTAGACGGGGAATAATTAATGAAATACATGCTCCTTCACGTAAGCATTTTCTTAGACGTAGAGTTATAACAAAAGGGATAAACGAATTATGGCAAGCTGACTTGGTTACATCGCTACATGCTAACAGTGATAGACACATTCTCAAAATTTGGAGAGGATTCCCCAAAAATCTTCAAACAGATGGGGCGTGGCCAATAAGTGGCGTGAATTCAGTTTCAATGGGACATACAAGTGGGTTGATATATTCAAATCACTAATTTCCGTTTACAACAATAGACATCATAGAACTATACGAATGCCACCCGTTAATGTAAACACTAAAAATGAGAATCATATTTTGAAAACTGTCTACAACAACATTAAAATGTTTATGGGTAGCAAATTGAAAATGGGTGATTATGTACGCATCAGCAAGTACAAACACGTATTTGAAAAAGGCTATATTCCTAATTGACAACTGAAATTTTTAAAATAAGCAAAGTACAAAATACTTACCCAACAACATACTTACTACTAGACTTCAATGGGAATCCAATTCAAGGTGGTTTCTACAAAGAGGAACTGAAAAAAACAAGTTTTCACTTATCTGGTTGAAAAAGTGTTAAAAAAGAAAGGCAATAAAGCTCTAGTGCGCTAGTTGGGTTTCCCAAAACCGAAGACAGCTGGATTCATAAGAATGAAATTTTGTAATAATATAAGATTGAAAACAATTTTGTGTTTTGTATTTTTTCTTTTTATTTTACTTCAAGTTATTTATAATTTTTTAGTTTTCTTAATTTACTAATATGTACACTTAATTTTAAACATTTTTTTATTTTTTATTTTATACATTTTAATTTTCAATAAAGTATTGTTTTATTATTCTAAACATCTAGTTTTTTTTTTCAACCTATCCATTAACATGAAATGTAATACTAATTGTCCTTCGTAAATGTTGATCGCACTTTTATTATTATCCAACTTTCTTTTAAGATTATTTATTTTGTTCACACTAGTTTGATTACTGTGTGAGTTCTCTAGCGCAAACATTTGGCTGCGCCAAACTCTTGACTCCGCTTCTAGAATTGATATGGAACTCTCAATTTCAAAGGGAATTACTAAATAATGTGCTCTTGCTATAGTTGAAATCTTATCTTCTTCTATTATTCGCTTATCATCCTCACTATCTAATGTAGTTTTTGTTACTTCGACTGTAGTGATTTCATGCCCTCTAGACCTAAACATCTCCATACTAGAACGTTCTTGCTTTCCTGTATACAAAGTATTTGAATAATTTGATAATGAAATGCCCATCAAACAACATGCCTTTACCCCTTATTTTTTGACGCATATTTCACCAGAGTTATCGAAATTTTCATAAGTGTACGCATACATTTTTGAGCTTAAACCAACAAACTCAGTCATTGGTTTACCATGCAACTCATCCTTAAAGAAACCCAATCGTTTCTTATTACATTTCTTAAACTTATACAACTCGGCCAATTCATCTGGATATTCGGACGTATCAAACTTAAACTCCACATCATCCCGAATATCTGCATAAAAATCATTTGTTTTTATGCTGTAAATAAATAAATCCGTATCCATATAATTTAATTTGAGTGCTTTCCCAAACTTAGGTTTCATGTAGTCATAATGGAAGTCATACATTTTGTATTTTGACATCTCCAACACTACAAATCCTAAATAAATTGGTTTATCACAAATGTTGTGTAACCTCTTCATTTTAATTGCATACATAGTTTCACTGAACCTTGATGCACTATGAAAATTAGATTTTGATATTAAATCCCTGGCACATAATTTGGGTCGTCCTGACTTCCTATTTTCAATTGGATACTCCCACTCCGTTATTATCCGTACATCCACCCTTTTTTCACTGTTTTCCATGGTTTTTCCATAAACAGCATTGTTCAATAATTTGAAAAAATCTTTTTCAAAATTATTTTTAGCTCTGGTTCTATGCTCAGTGTTTATATCAATATATTTCTTGAGCCAGGCTTTCTGCCTAAATTGAAGGATGGAGTGAATTTTTTTTAATTCCAAGCCATGTCTCATACACTGTTTTAAAGTCTTATAGTTCTCTTATAGAATTATATCATAATTCTTCTTTTCAGCGAGATCGGCTATTAACTTTGGAGTTTTACAAGTGCTTGATGGTAGCTTGTTATCCGGACAGAATGGTAGATCATTATGTTCATCATGGATTGAGTAAGGGTAATCTAGATCAACCTCTAGAATATACCCATACTCACTATTTTCATGAATATTTTCTATATTAAAACTCTTAACCTGATTCGTGTCTAACCATTTGAACTCACCGTAAGGTAGTGGTTCAGACATAGCCCATCCATACAAATTGTTTGCATCTACATACATTAAAAATTCCGATTCTTTAGTAGAATCGAAATCATTTAAGTATTTGTGGTTTGCTTTTGTATGCCTATGACTACATTGCACCCACCCCGAATTCCACTCTTAAAATATGTAATCATATCAATGTCAGTGAGTTACTCGAGTTCAATCTCTGTGGTTTTTAACATAGCATCCCACGACAATCCTGGTGTAGTGTAATAATGGGCGGGGTCAAGATTGTAAATTGAAGAACAAGTTGCCCTAAAATTTTGGAAAACGTCTGTTAACAATAAAACATCAGTTTTCAAATACAATTCTAAGTATTCCTTCAATGAACGACAATTAAAATGATACCATACTTGGATGGCATGAGCGTAATCCTCTTCTGAACATTCTGACTCTGTTAAATTACTATAGAACTTGGATCTTGGTGGGAGAGAAGTTTCATCTAGTTTTTCAACAGAATCTAAATATTCGTAGGGGAAATCACCTTTTCTGCGAAGTAGTTCAAAATCTGACTTGTTTTTGTACTGTGATTTCAGCACATTGAAATTCTCCTCACTCAAATTCCCGCGAGTGTGTCTAGACTAGAGGGCATGAATCTGATAGTATCCAAAACCCTGATTTCTAGCGTATTTTTCCTTAGAGGGAGATATTTAGAAATTGAAATATATAATTCCTTATTCAAAGGAATAACTTTTATTTCCTCCTCAATTTCTCCAAGTTCTTTAACAAACAAATGAGAATCGTATTTGGAGAAATTAGAAAGAATACGGGGATAAAATCACCCGTCTTGTATTTAAGATTACATGAATTATGGGCTGCACCTCTATATCTACCTTTAAAATGACAGTGATCTTTCACTCTATCATTATTTAAAATACCCTTACATATGTGGCAAATGGTTGCTTTCCTAAAATTATCTAACTCATTATGACTCATGTGCATTGGAACCACTATTTTCATGTGGTTCTCATACAAATCGGACAAATCTGACGTTAAATTTTTAATGAAAGTGCGAGCGACATCACCTCCTGTCTTCGAAACAAACTTATCTAAGCCAGAGTCAAATGCACACTTTATGTAGTATGCAAATGCTACTGGCACATGCTTATTAATAATTTTTGTGTTTGCACTTACATCTAATGTTACTGGTTCCAATATGCATTCAAAGTCTGCATACACGACGAACGGAACCTCCAACTGACGGTGATGGTTTTTAAAGGTAATCTTCTGATCCTTCCTTGGTCCCTCGGTAACCACCCGACTACATCTCAATGTATGTTGAGCCGCCCTCTCCTCACTCGTTGAGTATTGTAAGCATTGATTACAGAACCAACGCTTAACTCGATGTTTACCCAGTTGTTTGGCAAGTAGACTGTGTATGAAAATTGAAATTGTAAGGTGATTGTGATATTTTCAAATTTAATGAATGTACTTACGATGAAATATTTTTAATCCACACATAGTGTCCATGAATACCCGCCGTTGGTCCGTCGACGAATAATAAATTAATGTGGATTCTCATTTCCACTCCATCGCAGTAAAGCGGTCCAATTATTTTGTCAGATTCCTCATCATACCCGAAAACATTTAAACTTATGTGAGGGTTTCGTTGAGTGAACTCTTTTATTTTTCGAATTTCCATCGGGAATGCTAATCCATTGAAGTCAATCTTTATGTTGTTTACCTCAATTATTGGGGACGTGATCTCAACACCATAACTATTGCAATGGTATGATCTACTTATTGGTTTGAGGGCCGATATAATTGCCCACTTAAAACAGAAGGCATCTTTGTTATGTACATTAACAACTGCCTTTCTATTTTTTAATTTAAGCGGAAGCTCAAAATGGTTAGATCCTTTTGTCGGATCACATTTGCAAACATTAAGCTCCAGCCTAATAATTCGTGTCAAGGTCCATCCACTATCCTTTTCCTGAAACTCACTCATTTTTGCGTCTATCACATTTTTATGCGATTCAAAGAAGCGGGTGAAGTCGGATCCAGTCGTAACCTGAGACATTGTGCTCTGTAACGATTTTATTTCTTGTTGAATATCATACTCTTTTATTAGCATGTACTCAGCAAACAACTCAAAATTGCATTTGGATGATAGGTGGGTAGTCATCACGCATTCCAAGTGAGGGATCAGTGCTAATCCAGCCTCATTTAGGAATTCAATAGGCATCCTTACATCCGCTCCCTCATTTTCAAACATGTATTGGAGAATACGTCCCTTGTATCCATTCACAATCTGCTTGATTCTTCCGTCCACCGGACGGATAGACTTGTATTTATGTATCTCGGTGCGAGCGTGGAAATGCCATTGCATACCTGCAGGTAGGTAATGCTGGCAGGAATAGCAATACTCCCCATTGATGGTGTTGGTGGTGTTGTTGAAGTTGTTGGTGTTCTCGGGATTCATGTTGATGTTTTTGTTTATTTTTTTATTTTGTTTGATTGAATGTAATAAAGTTTATTATATTTGTAGTATTGTTTTTAAAGTATTTGATTATGTATTGTAAAATTGATTTTTAAAATGTTGATTAAGAATAATTTTTGAATTTTACAATTTGTTTAAACAAACTTTCGAAAGTTATTATCAATTTCACTGCACAATTATAATTTGTTTTCGACGAGGGTTTTATTGTTAATATTGAAGGTTTAAACAATTTTTCACTACACAATTATTCACTTAACAATTTTTAAATATTGTTAACTTTGGAGAATCGCGGAGCCGATGTGTATCTTCGAGTCACAAACTAGAAGTGATTTTAAGGATTTTAGGTTTTTGGATGAAAACCGAGGAAAATTGAATAGTGGGCGAATATCTATGGGTATTTATGGTGTGCTACCCTCATTGCATCTTGGTTATAATATTCGGCTTTTCTTTTAGATTTTCTATTTTATCTTCAAGTGTCTTGGAAATGGTGTTGTACTCTCGTCTGAATTACATCACGTTCCCATCCTTTTTAACGTTCATCACATCTTCCTTCCTCCGCTCCGATTTCGAATACATTCGAATTGACGAGAGAAGTGGGCGTCACACCTTCGTTCGTTTTATAGGTAGCGTAGCGCCTACGATCGTTTTACAGCTAGCGATGTGTCACGTGCAAGGCGCCTTCGATCTACGAATCGTTTTCGACTGCGACCCCGACCCCGATCCCTCACCGTCTCGAGAGCGTATCGTAGCACGTGTTCGTCATACGTTTTCGCGCTCGATCTACGAATCGTTTTCGATTGCGACCCCGAGTGCGAGACCGAATGCGACCCCGACCTCGAGGGCGTGTCGGGACAAGCGATCTCGACCCCGACCCCGAGGGCGTCTCGGGACAAGCGACCTCGACCCCGACCCCGACTCCGAAGGATTTGTGTGACGAAACGCCCCCGATCCCGATCCTTTCATCGCCCCGTCTCGGGTCGCGTACGATTCGTCACACAAATCCCACACTTGTCATTTCCACAGCTAACCCTAATTAAATTGCATCTTTATTACCTCACACTTGACATTTCAATAGGTGACCCTAATTAAATTGCATCTTTATTACCCCTAAATTGACATTAATGACAGGTGACCCTAATTAGCACTTCCTTGCACAAGAACTTGATTTGTATAGAAACTTGATATTCCAACTACTTTGGAAAAATTCCATGACTCTAAAGTCAAAGATTGTAAAAAGGAGGTTAAAAAAAATTTTGAACAGGACTACTCGAATTCAGCCATTTCAACTAAATTTGATATCGAAGATATCCATAAACAATTAATTATTAGATTAAAATCTAAAACTAACAACCTAAATTTAAATCAACAAATAATAATATTAAACTTTGAGTCTCTTTTCAGGAAAGTTCATTGTGACTTAGATAGTCAACAATTTGTTTTTAAAATTTGTGTGGGCGATTTGTTTTCGTTGATGTTAGCCTCACAGTTCTGATATACGAAAACAAATCGAAAGCATCATAAATTTGTCTTGTCAATTAGGACAATTTTATTTTAATAATGATAAATTAATTGGCATATATATTAGATCTCATAAATTTAAATTACTTATAATTCCCCATTGCTTTGAAAATCATATTTATATTTTATTTATTAACAAGTCGAGTAAAAAAATAATATTTTTAGACCCCTTCGGGGATTCGAGGAAAACTTCTCTGTTTGAAAATTATTATTTAAAATTGTTAAAACATATAGAGCCTAATGAAACTTATTCCATATTTAAAATACCACATGATACTCAATTTGATAGCTACAATTGTGGCATTTTTATTTTGTAATACGCTGAAAGATTTTTATCAAACACTTCGCTTACTAATTCAAAATCGCATGATTTATTTAGGAGCGAATTGTTTGATAAACTTCTACGGTATGGAGATTCTCTAGATGATTTTTGTTTACACTGCTGTGCTGAGCAGAAACCACCTTCCGAATCCCAGTGTATTTTTTGTGATCGACCTATATGCAATAATTGCAAACGAGATTATTATGATGATACACAGAATTATATTACTTGCAAATTATGTCAAATCTCCGATAAATGTCTGTGATAAATGTCTTTTAATCATTGTTTTGTCTTCTGATTCTTGATTGCCAAATAGTTTTTCATTATTATTGTTGTCCTAAAAAACTCAATTTTATAATAATTACTTTAATAATAATTACTTTACTTTCATTTCAGGTACTTATGAAACAAGCTTTGACTTGGTGTTCATGTGGACCACTTGAATGTACTGTGTACATCAACGTCCAAGACCTACATCAAGTTTCGTCCAGGACTTCACTTAAACTTATTATGTATATACATATACTTTTATATATTTTTCAATTATAGACAAAAATTTCGAAAACAAAATTTTCATTTGTGTTTTTTCTTTCATAATGGTATTGAGTTAAAGTTGTTATTGTATTCAATAAATACTATTGAAGCCGTGTTTAGTTGAACCACGAGCGAAGGTTCGCTCTAGTGGACGTTTATATATCGAATAGTTCGTTACATTTGTTCTTAAGCTTAAGTAAACTATTTAAGTATTATTTAATATATAATTATATATATATGTACTATATAGAGGAGCATGTGTTATGCACAGACAACGGTCAGTGGCCGGCGTTTATGCTGACGCGGCTTTTAATGTGACGGCTGCAGTTCAGGTGACATCATATTGCAGTGCACTTGAACTGCGCTGGGCATTTGTTGTTTTGTTTATATTAAAGTGTCAATGCACTATTTATGTATTTCGGGCAGCAACAGAGAGTTGCTGCTTCCGTATTTAATGTTACTCTGGTTACAGTGTAACTTCGATATACATACTTCGATGTGCATACCACATTACATATATATATGTATGTAAATTCAGAAAAGTTGCAGTCATAATATAACTCTTCAATTATGCTCTAATATACATATGTTCATAGTTTTATAATTATTCAAAATGATTGCCAATATATACCCTGCAGTTCTGAGCGCTAGTTCGTTGTTGGGGAAATAAGCACATACCAGCAGACCACCACTACTTACAAAGTGGCACCTAGCAATGCGTTCTTTAATTTCCATTTTTGTATGAAATGTACCCATGTAGTGATCGGCGAGGTAAGCACTTACCAATGGCCCATCGACACCTCCAGTTTTGCAGGGTAGATAGTTATGTTCCACAGTTGCCACCAAGTTCATAAAGGGTGGCCAAACTTTCGGCCGTAACACGTGTTGCCACCATGGTAATATTAGTTTGGCAATAATCACAAAAATTGAATCTTCTCGAAAACGGCTTGACCGATTTGAATAAAACAAAAAGCAAAATATTTGTCTATTTGATTCGAATAGAATGAAACAGCGTGACATGGCCAATAAGTTGGGATATATATGGGTAATAAATATGATAAATAGGTATGTGCATGATCGCCATTTTTTAAATTTGCAACGTTTTGACTACTTTAGGTAACGCGCAAAAATTCAAAAATTTGTACTATTCTACTAAAATTCGATTTTCTCGAAAACGCATAGCACGATTTGAATAAAACAAATTGCAAAGCATTCGAATTTTTTATGTTTATATTATAGCAATGCGCGCCTTCTCAGACAAAGTCTAGAAGGGCGTATAATCGAAAAATGTAGATGTTATTTTGAATTTTCTCGGAAACTTTGATAATTTGCTATGTAGTATATATTGGGGAATGATACATATGTTAATTATCTATTTTTTAAAGTATTGAGCAATTATGTACATAGTCAAAATAAATCTGCAAAACAAAAATTCGACGCTAACTTTGTACTAGCTTCGCAGATGTTAAGCGTTGCCATGCTAAATTGAAATTTATTTGTAATTTTCGCAATAATCACAAAAATTGAATTTTCCCGAAAACGGCTTTACCGATTTGAATAAAAACAAAAAGCAAAATATTCGTCTATTTGATTCGAATAGAATGAAATAGCGCGACATGGCCTACAAGTTCTGCAAATATGAAGAAAAATTTGATGATAGCGTTAACATAACGTTTTGCCGCTAACAGTGGTCAAGTAAACTGCAAAATTACGATTTAAATAAGAATATAAAATTGCGTATATTTATTAATTATAACAAAGCAATATATATGTAAATAGAGTATTTAAATGTAATTTTAAATTATATTAATATTTGTTTCATTTAGTTATTGTCTGCAAGTATTTGAAGTCCCGCCAAAGTCCAAATGGTGTTATTTAACACTGACTGGTTCCACGCTGGTTCCAGTGATTTGATGCACCTGCGAAATGAACTTGTTTTTGCGGGTTGGGAAAAGGTCAATTTTCTCAAAAACAGATAGTAGGATTTCAACCAAAATTGCTATATATCTTCCTTATAGTTGTATTTACGAAAGTATAATGTGCGCTATGGTCCACAAGAAAGTCGAAAAAAAGTTACGGTCATTAATCGGCAACATTGATTTTTTGTGCTCATTTTGTATGGGGCTGGAGCTGAGGTTATCGTACTTTTCCTGAAATATCTTATAAACGAATAAGGATAAATTTATGCATTTTTGACGGTATATTTATGAAACAATACTCTATAACTTGTCATAAGCCGATTTGGCAGAGAACTCGTCAAAGCCGAGATATTGGCAAAAATGTTGCTATCCCAATTTTTCATTTTCTATTGTTTTGTATTTTAACTTTTTATACCCGCTACCCATAGGGTAGAAGGGTATTATAACTTTGTGCCGGCAGGAAATGTATGTAACAGCTAGAAGGAGGCATCTCCGACCCTATAAAGTATATATATTCTTGATCAGCGTCAACAGCCGAGACGATATAGCCATGTCCGTCTGTCCGTTCGGTGTCTGTCCGTCTGTCCGTCTGTCCGTCCGTCCGTATGAACACCTAGATCTCAGAGACTATAAGAGATAGAGCTATAATTTTTTTTCGACAGCATTTGTTATGTTTGCACGCAGATCAAGTTTGTTTCAAATTTTGCCACGCCCACTTCCGCCCCCGCAAATCAAAAAAAACGAATAACAAGCGTAATTTTAAAGCTAGAGTTCCGAATTTTGGTATATACAATAATTACTATAGTAGTTATGATTTCTGATATGCTCAACCAACGAATGTAGGGGAGCGAGTTCTAAGCGCTGCAAAGCGCGCGACAACGAAAAGTGCAAGCAACAACAACACCGTATGAACACCTAGATCTCAGAGACTATAAGAGATAGAGCTATAATTTTTTTTCGACAGCATTTGTTATGTTTTGCACGCAGATCAAGTTTGTTTCAAATTTTTGCCACGCCCACTTCCGCCCCGCAAATCAAAAAAAACGAATAACAAGCGTAATTTTAAAGCTAGAGTTCCGAACTTTGGTATATACAATAATTACTATAGTAGTTATGATTTCTGAAAATTTGGTTGCGATCAGATAAAAATTGTTGAAGTTATTAAAGAAATAGTTTTGTATGGGCAAAAGCGCCTTCTATGTGCGTGTTGTGTGTATGCGTATACGTATATACATGTTCGCCTCTATATTTGTATCTGTATGCATAGGGCAATGCGATAGCTCTGTTGGTAGAGTGCAAGCCCAATATGATGTGGTACTCGAGGTACTCGGGGAACTCGGGTTCGAGCCCGCTCGGGGTACAATTTTTATACCCGCTACCCATAGGGTAGAAGGGTATTACTTTGTGCCGGCAGGAAATGTATGTAACAGCTAGAAGGAGGCATCTCCGACCCTATAAAGTATATATATTCTTGATCAGCGTCGACAGCCGAGACGATATAGCCATGTCCGTCTGTCCGTCTGTCCGTCCGTCCGTCTGTCCGTCTGTCCGTCTGTCCGTCCGTCCGTATGAACACCTAGATCTCAGAGACTATAAGAGATAGAGTTA
>NW_026909712.1:45000-108380 GCF_023558435.1 Drosophila sulfurigaster albostrigata | reverse complement strand
CCTATCGATCCTTTTGGTTTAAAGAGTTTTTAACAAGAGGTGTCAGAAAAGTTACCATAGGGATAACTGGCTTGTGGTGGCCAAGCGTTCATAGCGACGTCGCTTTTGATCCTTCGATGTCGGCTCTTCCTATCATTGTGAAGCAAAATTCACCAAGCGTTGGATTGTTCACCCATGCAAGGGAACGTGAGCTGGGTTTAGACCGTCGTGAGACAGGTTAGTTTTACCCTACTAATGACAAAACGTTGTTGCGACAGCATTCCTGCGTAGTACGAGAGGAACCGCAGGTACGGACCAATGGCACAATACTTGTTCGAGCGAACGGTGGTATGACGCTACGTCCGTTGGATTATGCCTGAACGCCTCTAAGGTCGTATCCGTGCGGGACTGCAATGATAAATAAGGGGCAATTTGCATTGTATGGCTTCTAAACCATTAAAAGTTTATTATTCATTTAATAGACGACGATGGATGTGATGCCAATGTTACATATAACATAGTAAATTGGGAGGATCTTCGATCACCTGGTGCCGCGCTAGTTATATATTAAAACATTATTTAATACAATGACAAAGCCTTGAATCAATTGTAAACGACTTTTATAACAGGCAAGGTGTTGTAAGTGGTTGAGCAGCTGCCATACTGCGATCCACTGAAGCTTATCCTTTGCTTGACGATTCGATAAAATATATATGTTTAAGGCATATATAAAAAATATTATATGTATGATGTATATATGGAAACGTATATATGTTTATATATATAAATGTGCAAAATTGTATGCATAATTATGTTATACAATTACGCATATAAGAAGAATATTTATATAATATATGAATATATTATATATATAAATAAATAATATATCAATGTGTACAAAATATACTTGTATATTTTAAATATGCATTTATTTAGTATGCGTTAATTATATATATTTATTTGGTAGCCAAAAGGACGCCATCATATTAGTGGCGAAGATTAAAATATGCATAGTATATCTATGTGTACAAAATACTTGCATATTTTAAATATGCATTTATTTATTATGCGTTGGTAATATATATTTATTTGGTAGCCAAAAGGACGCCATCATATTAGTGGCGAAAATTTGTTTACAAAATACTTGCATATTTTAAATATGCATTTATTTATTATGCGTTGGTAATATATATTTATTTGGTAGCCAAAAGGACGCCATCATATTAGTGGCGAAAATTTGTTTACAAAATACTTGCATATTTTAAATATGCATTTATTTATTATGCGTTGGTAATATATATTTATTTGGTAGCCAAAAGGACGCCATCATATTAGTGGCGAAAATTTGTTTACAAAATACTTGCATATTTTAAATATGCAATAAAAAATTCACCAAGTCCAAAAAAATGTTTTCTCAAGTTTAACTCGAATTCTTATCTCATTATATTAATAAACTGTATTAAATGCTATTTAAAGAGTTTTTCATTCAATTTTCACATGTTGAAATTTTTTGCCAATGTTGAACTCATATCTCGGTAGAACCTCATGTCATATGGCTGCAGTTCAATAAAAATTCACCAAGTCCAAAAATTTTTCTCAAGTTAAATTCAAAATCTTATCTCATTATATTAATAAACTGTATAAAATGCTATTTAAAAGTTTTTCATTCAATTTTCACATGTTGAAATTTTTTGTCAATGTTGAACTCATATCTCGGTAGAACCTCATATCATATGGCTGCAGTTCAATAAAAAATTCACCAAGTCCAAAAAAATTTTTTCTCAAGTTAAATTCAAAATCTTATCTCATTATATTAATAAACTGTATAACATGCTATTTAAAAGTTTTTCATTCAATTTTCACATGTTGAAATTTTTTGTCAATGTTGAACTCATATCTCGGTAGAACCTCATATCATATGGCTGCAGTTCAATAAAAAATTCACCAAGTCCAAAAAAATTTTTTCTCAAGTTAAATTCAAAATCTTATCTCATTATATTAATAAACTGTATAACATGCTATTTAAAAAGTTTTTTATTCTATTTTGACATGTTGAAATTTTTTGTCAATGTTGAACTCATATCTCGGTAGAACCTCATATCATATGGCTGCAGTTCAATAAAAAATTCACCAAGTCCAAAAAAATTTTTCTCAAGTTAAATTCAAAATCTTATCTCATTATATTAATAAACAGTATAAAATGCTATTTAAAAAGTTTTTCATTCAATTTTCATATGTTGAAATTTTTTGTCAAAATTGAACTTATAAGTTTTTCATGTCTTAATTTGCGCCACCAATATTTTTTTTTTTTTTTCGTCAATAATTATTTATTTAAAATCTGTCTGTACGGACAATAATTAAATTTTTTGAGGCCGCCTTGTCGATTAAATTGTCACAAGAGATGGTTGGTAGGGTTCTGGAGGGCTAATCATCATTCTCCATGGGCAGGTCGAGGGGTGTTTTCTTTTAAGTCTTCTGACGGTTTGGCTGTTGTCCAAGATGTTGATGGCCAATGTGTTTGGGTGGTTATGGAGCCTGTTGATGTAATTTGTGCTCACTTTTCGAATTTCATCTTTTACCCAGGGAACCCTGAGTACCTCGTGGATGGTGCTGTTGTCATGGTAAGGATGAGCGTTCGAGACCATTCTCAGAGCCTTGTTCTGCAGCCTTTGGATGTTCCTTCAGTTTGATTTGCAGGCAGTGCCCCACAGCTGGATGCCATAAGTCCAGATTGGCTTAATGATGGTTTTGTAGACGAGCAGTTTAAGTTTGCTTTTAAGCTTCGAGCGTCTTCCAATGAGCCATTGGAATTGCTTCAGCCTCTCTTCAGCCTGCTTTCTCTTCCTTAGGATGTGTGTGCGCCATGTTAACCGCCTGTCGAGCGTCATGCACAGGTATTTGGGCGTGGGATTTTCGGGAATATTATCCCCATTAAGACTGACAGGCGGGCAATTGCCGTTGCGAAGTGCAAATGTGGTTTGCGTGGACTTTTCAGGGTTTACCGAGATGTTCCACCTCCTTAGCCAGGGCTCGATGGTGTTTAGCTGATTTTGTATAATTTCCGACGCATCCTGTGGGGTTCGTGCTGTGGCAAGGAAGGCTGTGTCATCGGCGTATGTGGCAAAAAGGTTCTCGTTGAAAAATGTAGGCATGTCCGCTGTGTACAACGTGTACAATAGGGGCCAGGACCTGCCTTGTGGTACACCGGCTTCGATACCTTTTGTGGTAGATCGCGCATCTCCGCATCTGACATAAAAGCTTCTGTTGTCGAGGTAAGATTGCAGAAATGCGTAATGGGGTTGAGGCAGGTTTCTTTAAGCTTGCAGTAGCCCTGGGTGCCAGACTCTGTCGAAAGCTTGCTTCACGTCAAGCATTACGGCGCAGCAGTAGTTCTTCTCCTGGCGTCCAATATCACTCTGACTAAACGGTGGCATTGTTCCGGGGTGGGGAGAACGCCTGAAGCCAAACTGGTGATCCGGAATCAACCCAGCTTCTTCCAGCACTGGCAATACTTGCGCAAAAATACTCTTTCGAGTATTTTGGAGAGTATCGATAGCAAACTTATCGGACGATAAGAGCCAAGATTGGCTTCAGGTTTGCCAGGTTTAGGTATAAAATTACCTCTGCTCGTTTCCAGATGGTTGGAAAATGTCCTAGCTGAAAGCACCTGTTGTATATGTTGGCGAGGAGTTGTAGGCGGGAGGGAAGAAGCAACAGCCAGTGCTTCAATGCCATCAGCGCCCGGCGATTTATTCGTCTTGAGTCCCTCGATCTCAAGTTTGACCTCATCCACCGAGACCATAGCTAGCTCTTCTTGGTTGTTGTTGGTGTTTTCATCTAATAGTTGTAGGGCACGATGCGTAGCTGAGATATCCAGGTCGGTGCATCTTATTATCGGCGAAGGCTTCGCGGGGTGCTCCACAAAAGCTTCAGCTCTTTCTTCTGTGCGGCACCAGGCGCCACTAGCACGCTGGACTGGAGCAACTCTTTAGTAGGTTTTTATGTGACGAGTGACCTGCCAAAGGTTGTGCTGTGGGTCTCCAGGCTCAACATTGGCCAGGAACTCCTCAAACGAGCTCTGCCTGAGCTTTAGGAGCTTATCCTTAAGCTGCTTTGCGGCTCTGTTAAATACCCTTTTATCTCTAGGATTTCTGGATAGGAACCATACTCGTCGCAACCGTCTCTTCTCAGCTACTAGCGAGGCGATCTCTGAAGACCAAAGGTGTAGGACCCTCGTTGGTAGTCTAGGAGAGATCGGGCTCTGGGGAAGCATGTGCTGCGGCGTTGTACGTGTTGCGTGAGCTCGTTGATGGCGTTGTCCACTTGCTCGGTGGAGGTAAGATCTTACTGGGTTGACATTTTCCGTTAGCCAGGCTTTTAGGATTGCAGTCTCGTGCTCCTCTTGATCATCCTGGGATGTGCAGCTTTTCTCAGTGCAGGGAGGTTCAGCCGCAGTTCCACTGCGCTGTGGTCGGAGAAAAGGTCCGCGTTAGAAGAGCACGAGACTTTGGCACTATCAAATCCTTTGAAAGGGCCATGTCCAGGGTGTCGGGAATTTTGGTCGGATCTGTTGGCCAGTAGGTGGGCTCTCCTGTGGTGTGGCATACGATGCTCCTGCGCTGGATGCACCTAAGTAGTGCGCTTCCTTTAGGGTTGCTGACTCGGCATCCCCACCATCGGTGCTTTGCGTTGAAATCGCCCCCAATTAGAAATCTGTTACTCAGACTGCTCAGCAGCAGATCAAAATGCCTTTCTAATACTCTGTGTCTGGGGGGGTAGACCGCGGCGACTGTAAGGTCGCCTAGTGGGCTGGGCAGATTGACTTTGGCACATTGTACCCAGTCTTCCCAAGGTACATAGCTCGTTGTACTTTATGCCCGCTTTAATAATAATTGCCGCCCGCCATGAGCTCTGCCGCTGGGGTGGTCAGCGTGGATGACGTCATACCCGTGAAGTCGGAGGTATGATCTATTGAGAAGTGAGTTTCGGAGATGGGGAGTATGTCTGTGTTGTGTGTGTGGATAAAGTGTTCCACCTCTGGCCGGGTTTTAATCAGGCCGTTAGCAAAAACCTATACATGGTGAGCAGTGTGTGCCCATCACGTATATATATGTATTGGATGCATATATTTCAGTTTGCATAATAGGTAATAATTATGTTATTACAAAAGTCTCATCCGACGTTTATATGTTTATATAATAACTTTATTATATAAGCATATGACGAATTAAATGTCTTATTCCAAAGGTGTTTTCGTAGCTAAAAATTAATATTTTGTGAATAATTGAAAATCCTCAAGGACACTATAAAAATTATTTATTTTGGACGGAGGTTTTACTAATATAATATTGTCTACACGTAAATGCAAAATTAGATAAAATTATCAATTTGTCATCAAAATAAAATAATTTTTATTCAATTAATTGAATTTAAATTATAAATATGCATGTGTGATATAATATATTTAGTAAGTTGAAATAAAATGATATTTTTGAACGATTATATGCATATATATTTTATATATAAGTATATATATTTATATAAACAATTGTGAATTATAACTAGCGAACGTGAATGCTATCTAATTGTGGCCACATTCGTATAGTACATGTCAAGTATAACATATATATATATACAATTATTGAATATTATCGTTTGTTATTCAAAAATATTTGTGAGTTGTCATGTATTTTACATATTTGAAGATTTATGTAATTATATTTTAAATATTATTTACATAATGAAATGAACATTATTCTGGTTGATCCTGCCAGTAGTTATATGCTTGTCTCAAAGATTAAGCCATGCATGTCTAAGTACACACGAATTAATAGTGAAACCGCAAAAGGCTCATTATATCAGTTATGGTTCCTTAGATCGTTAACAGTTACTTGGATAACTGTGGTAATTCTAGACTAATACATGCAATTAAAACACGGACCTTCTGGAACGTGTGCTTTATTAGGCTAAAACCAAGCGATCGCAAGATCGTTACACTGGTTGAACTCTAGATAACATGCAGATCGTATGGTCTCGTACCGACGACAGATCTTTCAAATGTCTGCCCTATCAACTTTTGATGGTAGTATCTAGGACTACCATGATTGCAACGGTAACGGGAATCAGAGTTCGATTCCGGAGAGGGAGGAGAAACGGCTACCACATCTAAGGAAGGCAGCAGGCGCGTAAATTACCCCTCCCAGCTCGGGGAGGTAGTGACGAAAAATAACAATACAGGACTCATATCCGAGGCCCTGTAATTGAATGAGTACACTTTAAATCCTTTAACAAGGACCTATTGGAGGGCAAGTCTGGTGCCAAGCCGCGGTAATTCCAGCTCCAATAGCGTATATTAAAGTTGTTGCGGTTAAAACGTTCGTAGTTGAACTTGTGCTTCATACGGGTAGTGCAACTTACAATTGTAGTTAGTACTATACCTTTATGTATGTAAGCGTATTACCGGTGGAGTTCTTTTATATAATTAGGTACTTGTACTTTTTATATGTTCCTCCTATTTAAAAACCTGCATTAGTGCTCTTCATCGAGGTTATTGTGGGCCGGTACAATTACTTTGAACAAATTAGAGTGCTTAAAGCAGGCTTCAA
The DNA here is from genome assembly GCF_023558435.1 of Drosophila sulfurigaster albostrigata. NCBI lineage: Eukaryota > Metazoa > Arthropoda > Insecta > Diptera > Drosophilidae > Drosophila > Drosophila sulfurigaster. The sequence goes on along the minus strand of NW_026909712.1, from coordinate 101,796 downwards.
ATGCCTGAATATTCTGTGCATGGGATAATGAAATAAGACCTCTGTTCTGCTTTCATTGGTTTTCAGATCAAGAGGTAATGATTAATAGAAGCAGTTTGGGGGCATTAGTATTACGACGCGAGAGGTGAAATTCTTGGACCGTCGTAAGACTAACTTAAGCGAAAGCATTTGCCAAAGATGTTTTCATTAATCAAGAACGAAAGTTAGAGGTTCGAAGGCGATCAGATACCGCCCTAGTTCTAACCATAAACGATGCCAGCTAGCAATTGGGTGTAGCTACTTTATGGTCAGTCGCTTCCCGGAAACCAAAGCTTTGGGCTCCGGGGAAGTATGGTTGCAAAGCTGAAACTTAAAGGAATTGACGGAAGGGCACCACCAGGAGTGGAGCCTGCGGCTTAATTTGACTCAACACGGGAAAACTTACCAGGTCCGAACATAAGTGTGTAAGACAGATTGATAGCTCTTTCTCGAATCTATGGGTGGTGGTGCATGGCCGTTCTTAGTTCGTGGAGTGATTTGTCTGGTTAATTCCGATAACGAACGAGACTCAAATATATTAAATAGATATCTTCAGGATTATGGTGTTGAAGCTTATATAGCCTTCATTCATGGTGGCAGTAAAATGTTTATTGTGTTTGAATGTGTTTATATAAGTGGAGCTGTACCTGTTGGTTTGTCCCATTATAGACACTAGCTTCTTAAATGGACAAATTGCGTCTAGCAATAATGAGATTGAGCAATAACAGGTCTGTGATGCCCTTAGATGTCCTGGGCTGCACGCGCGCTACAATGAAAGTATCAACGTGTATTTCCTAGACCGAGAGGTCCGGGTAAACCGCTGAACCACTTTCATGCTTGGGATTAATGAACTGAAACTGTTCACATGAACTTGGAATTCCCAGTAAGTGTGAGTCATTAACTCGCATTGATTACGTCCCTGCCCTTTGTGCACACCGCCCGTCGCTACTACCGATTGAATTATTTAGTGGAGGTCTCCGGACGTGATCACTGTGACGCCTTGTGTGTGTTGCGGTTGTTTCGCAAAAGTTGACCGAACTTGATTATTTAGAGGAAGTAAAAGTCGTAACAAGGTTTCCGTAGGTGAACCTGCGGAAGGATCATTATTGTTTTAATGCATCTAACCGTTAATAAATTAAATTAAATTTGTTCTTCTTTTAGGGAATTGCAATATTTAATAAATTAAGTAACTAATAAATATAAATATTTTATTCAATCATATGAGATACAATTATGCAACATATAATAATTTAAATTAGCTAAAAACCGTTTGTTATGTATTATTATTATTATATACTGTATTAAGAGTGTTTTATGTGTTTTGGATAAAATAAAAAACTGCGTGTATATGTACCATATACATGCGTTGCAAAATGTATTGTGCATATTCCAGTGCGCATACATTGGTTCATAACACCTAAAGAAAAACAATGTTGTACCTGTTTGCAGGTTAACGCTTTACATATGTTGATCATAATAAATAAATTTAGCTAAAATATACTTGTCATATATCTTATTATTATCGATTATGTAAAACTAAGACATTTCGCAACATTTATTTAGGTATAAAAAAATTTTATTGAAGGAATTGATATATGCCAGTAAAATGGTGTATTTTTAATTTCTTTCAATAAAAAAATATTGTTGACGTAAATAAATAAAAAAATTGTATCACTCTAAGCGGTGGATCACTCGGCTCATGGGTCGATGAAGAACGCAGCAAACTGTGCGTCATCGTGTGAACTGCAGGACACATGAACATCGACATTTTGAACGCATATCGCAGTCCATGCTGTTATGTACTTTTAATTAATTTTTAGTGCTGCTTGGACTACATATGGTTGAGGGTTGTAAGACTATGCTAAATAAGTTGTTTAAAATTTTTCGGAATTTTAAGCACATTGTATATTATTGGATAATATAAGTGTGAATCTAAAAGTTCTCGCTTAAGATATATTCATAATATGAATTAATAAATGAATAATACTAAAACTCTGTTGCATGAAATTTGAAGAATTATATGTTCTTTATTCATTTCAAATAATACTGAGGAATGTCTAGTATAAAATATATTATTTTATAAACTAGAATTGCCTCTTATTAACGAATATGATATAAAGAATAATTTTGTAAATATTATGGACCTCAAATAAAAGATAGTATATTTCAAAATAGGCAGAGAATTGTCTATAAGTGTAATTAAACAACCTCAACTCATATGGGACTACCCCCTGAATTTAAGCATATTAATTAGGGGAGGAAAAGAAACAAACAAGGATTTTCTTAGTAGCGGCGAGCGAAAAGAAATCAGTTCAGCACTAAGTCACTTTGTCTATATGGCAAAATGTGAGATGCAGTGTATGGAACGTCAATATTCTAGTATGAGAAATTAACGATTTAAGTCCTTCTTAAATGAGGCCATTAGAGGGCCCATAGAGGGTGCCAGGCCCGTATAACGTTAATGATTATTAGGATGATGTTTCCAAAGAGTCGTGTTGCTTGATAGTGCAGCACCAAGTGGGTGGTAAACCCATCTAAAACTAAATATAACCATGAGACCGATAGTAAAACAAGTACCGTGAGGGAAAGTTGAAAAGAACTCTGAATAGAGAGTTAAATAGTACGTGAAACTGCTTTAGAGGTTAAGCCCGATGAACCTGAATATCCGTTATGGAAAATTCATCATTAGAATTGTAATATTTAATCAATATTATAACGATAGTGTGCATTTTTTCCATATAAGGACATTGTAATCTATTAGCATGTATGGAATTTATCAAACAATTTTGATAAGAGTTTATTTAAATTAGAGTGCTTGCATTTTAACATAAAATAAATTTCAAAAATTTGATAAAGTGCTGATAGATTATATGAGTACAGTGCGTTAATTTTTCGGAATTATATAATGGCATGATTATCATTGATTTTATGTTTATTATAAGCACTTGTATGATTAACAATGCGAAAGATTCAGGATACCTTCGGGACCCGTCTTGAAACACGGACCAAGGAGTCTAACATATGTGCAAGTTATTGGGATATAAACCTAATAGCGTAATTAACTTGACTATTATTGGGATTAGTTTTTAACTATTTCTAGTTAATTAACGCAATAGCTCTTTCTCGAATCTATGGGTGGTGGTGCATGGCCGTTCTTAGTTCGTGGAGTGATTTGTCTGGTTAATTCCGATAACGAACGAGACTCAAATATATTAAATAGATATCTTCAGGATTATGGTGTTGAAGCTTATATAGCCTTCATTCATGGTGGCAGTAAAATGTTTATTGTGTTTGAATGTGTTTATATAAGTGGAGCCGTACCTGTTGGTTTGTCCCATTATAAGGACACTAGCTTCTTAAATGGACAAATTGCGTCTAGCAATAATGAGATTGAGCAATAACAGGTCTGTGATGCCCTTAGATGTCCTGGCTGCACGCGCGCTACAATGAAAGTATCAACGTGTATTTCCTACACCGAGAGGTCCGGGTAAACCGCTGAACCACTTTCATGCTTGGGATTGTGAACTGAAACTGTTCACATGAACTTGGAATTCCCAGTAAGTGTGAGTCATTAACTCGCATTGATTACGTCCCTGCCCTTTGTGCACACCGCCCGTCGCTACTACCGATTGAATTATTTAGTGAGGTCTCCGGACGTGATCACTGTGACGCCTTGTGTGTTGCGGTTGTTTCGCAAAAGTTGACCGAACTTGATTATTTAGAGAGTAAAAGTCGTAACAAGGTTTCCGTAGGTGAACCTGCGGAAGGATCATTATTGTTTTAATGCATCTAACCGTTAATAAATTAAATTTGTTTTTCTCTTTAGGAATTGCAATATTTAATAAATTAAGTAACTAATAAATATAAATATTTTATTCAATCATATGAGATACAATTATGCAACATATAATAATTTAAATTAGCTAAAACCGTTTGTTATGTATTATTATTATTATATACTGTATTAAGAGTGTTTTATGTGTTTTGGATAAAATAAAAACTGCGATATATATGTACCATAATATACATGCGTTGCAAAATGTATTGTGCATATTCAGTGCGCATACATTGGTTCCAACACCTAAAGAAAAACAATGTTGTACCTGTTTGCAGGTTAACGCTTTACATATGTTGATCATAATAAATAAATTTAGCTAAAATATACTTGTCATATATCTTATTATTATCGATTATGTAAAACTAAGACATTTCCAACATTTATTTAGGTATAAAAAAATTTTATTGAAGGAATTGATATATGCCAGTAAAATGGTGTATTTTTAATTTCTTTCAATAAAAATATTGTTGACGTAATGAAATAAAAAAAATTGTATCACTCTAAGCGGTGGATCACTCGGCTCATGGGTCGATGAAGAACGCAGCAAACTGTGCGTCATCGTGTGAACTGCAGGACACATGAACATCGACATTTTGAACGCATATCGCAGTCCATGCTGTTATGTACTTTAATTAATTTTTAGTGCTGCTTGGACTACATATGGTTGAGGGTTGTAAGACTATGCTAAATAAGTTGTTTAAAATTTTCGAATTTTAAGCACATTGTATTATTGATAATATATTATTATTGGATAATATAAGTGTGAATCTAAAAGTTCTTACTTAAGATATTCATAATATGAATTAATAAATGAAAATACTAAAACTCTGTTGCATGAGAAATTTGAAGAATTATATGTTCTTTATTCATTTCAAATAATACTGAGGAATGTCTAGCATAAAATATATTATTTTATAAACTAGAATTGCCTCTTATTAACGAATATGATATAAAGAATAATTTTGTGAATATTATGGACCTTCAAAAAAGATAGTATATTTCAAAATAGGCAGAGAATTGTCTATAAGTGTAATTAAACAACCTCAACTCATATGGGACTACCCCTGAATTTAAGCATATTAATTGGGGAGGAAAAGAAACTAACAAGGATTTTCTTAGTAGCGGCGAGCGAAAAGAAATCAGTTCAGCACTAAGTCACTTTGTCTATATGGCAAATGTGAGATGCAGTGTATGGAACGTCAATATTCTAGTATGAGAAATTAACGATTTAAGTCCTTCTTAAATGAGGCCATTAGAGGGCCCATAGAGGGTGCCAGGCCCGTATAACGTTAATGATTATTAGATGATGTTTCCAAAGAGTCGTGTTGCTTGATAGTGCAGCACTAAGTGGGTGGTAAACTCCATCTAAAACTAAATATAACCATGAGACCGATAGTAAACAAGTACCGTGAGGGAAAGTTGAAAAGAACTCTGAATAGAGAGTTAAATAGTACGTGAAACTGCTTAGAGGTTAAGCCCGATGAACCTGAATATCCGTTATGGAAAATTCATCATTAGAATTGTAATATTTAATCAATATTATAACGATAGTGTGCATTTTTCCATATAAGGACATTGTAATCTATTAGCATGTATGGAATTTATCAAACAATTTTGATAAGAGTTTATTTAAATTAGAGTGCTTGCATTTTAACATAAAATAAATTTCAAAAATTTGATAAAGTGCTGATAGATTATATGAGTACAGTGCGTTAATTTTTCGGAATTATATAATGGCAAGATTATCATTGATTTTTATGTTTATTATAAGCACTTGTATGATTAACAATGCGAAAGATTCAGGATACCTTCGGGACCCGTCTTGAAACACGGACCAAGGAGTCTAACATATGTGCAAGTTATTGGGATATAAACCTAATAGCGTAATTAACTTGACTATTATTGGGATTAGTTTTTAACTATTTATAGTTAATTAACGCAATCCCGGGCGTTCTATATAGTTATGTATAATAATATTTATATTATTTATGCCTCTAACTGGAACGTACCTTGAGCATATATGCTGTGACCCGAAAGATGGTGAACTATACTTGATCAGGTTGAAGTCAGGGGAAACCCTGATGAGAGACCGAAACAGTTCTGACGTGCAAATCGATTGTCAGAATTGAGTATAGGGGCGAAAGACCAATCGAACCATTAGGAACTGGTTCCCCCAAAATTTTCCCTCGGGTGCCTGGGCTTTAACCGTTGTATTTCGGCAAAGCGAATATTGAGGCCGGGCGAAAGGGATTTTAACCCCATTCCTAAAACTTTAATGGGAAAACCTTAACTTTCCTTGAAGTTGAAAGGTTATTATAATTTAACGGCCCAGGAGCCACTTTGGGAAGGAACGGGTTGGGATGAACCAAAGTTGTTGGGCCCAAATTCTATTTGGGAAAATGGGCCGTTCTTTTAAAACAAAGGACCGGTTTGGGTGTCCCAAGGGTGGTTCCAGCCAAAGAACAGGCCCTTAAATGGTTGGCGCGTTGAACCTAAACCATTTGTAGGAAGAATTGGAATATTCGAAAAAATTTGAAACTTTATAGAAAGGCAAGGTTCTTAAATTTTAAAAGCCTGGGGCCGTTCATTTTCCAGAACGAGTGTCGAAATTAAAAATTCGACAGAGGAAATTATTTGGCAAAAATGGAGAGGGCCAAAGAGGGCAAAAGCCGGCTTTTTCCCCCGGAAAAATTTAATGGGGAAAAAACCTTAACGGCCGCCCCAATATAAGTGGGCCCTGAAGGTCTTCTTCTTAATGTTAAAGGGAAGTCGGCCAAATTAACCAATTCGATAAATTCCCGGAGAAGTCCTTGGGGAAACTCCGGGTTTCGGCCCTTTGGGAAATTAATTTCATCTTTAGGTAGGTTTCTTGCCCAATTTATTAGGAGCCAAGGGAACTTTCGGGCAAAAAAGAAACCTTTCCCAGTTGTTTTTAAATTTAAATTTTTCCAATCAAACCGAAGGCCGGTTTGGGGAAGAGTCTTTAAAACCCGCAATTGGAGCCCTAGCGGGGTTCCAAGGTTTCGCCCAACCTGGGAAAAAATTAAAAGGCGGGCACGGATCCCTGCTTTAAGGAGGACCCAAGGGTCGGTAATGGCCAAACCAAGGAAATGGGAACCTCCTTGAGAGAAAGTCATAACAACAGGCCCCTTTCCTCCGTTGCCCCGGTGCCCCATTGGGACACTTGGCCGGGAAAGGGGGATGGTCCCTAAAACGTTGGGAAACCTCAATTGCCCTCGGTGCCAAATTAATTCTTTCTCCGGACCGGAGGAAATCCCAAAGGAACGAGGAGTAATTCCCAGTTGGTTGGTTATGTTCGGCCCTTAATAAAACCTTTTCCCTGGTGCGGCAAAAACACCTTGAATGGCTTCGAACCGTTTTACCCGGAAAACGGTTAAGGAAGAATTCCCGACCGAAGGAACTTGGTCCGAAATCGGGGTTCTTAATTAAAACTCTTGCCATTTTCCAGGCCCCAAGTCGATTGGGATTGGTCGCGGGGTTTTTCCACTGAGGGTTGCGGCCTTACCCCGAAATTAATTGAACCCAAAACCTTAGGGCCCCCATAAAGTCCTGCGTCGGTGGTTAATTAATTTCCGAACTTGGAGGTCAGCAAACCGGGTTTGCCCTTGGGTGTTCACGGAGGCGGGTTTGCAACCCTATCCCGGATGGGCCCAACTTTTGGGCGAACAACCTCCGTGTTTGTCTTAACTATCTCCAAATTTTGGTAAAGGGTGGGTTCCGGAGGTTTCCTCCTGCTAGAGGTGGAAGGCAGGGTTCCCTTTGGTTCCCAATGGGCAATTGGTCATCGACCTTGCTCAGGCCCGGACGAGTTGGTTCCAAAGGTTTGGAAATCCAAAACCAAACGCGAGCCTTCCCGCAAGAACGTCCCTGGGTTGTTTGGGGCTTCACCAACCGAAGGGCCCCTTCAGGCCATTAATTTTTACCACGGTTCTCCAAATGCCGGGTTTGGGTGACCCTTCGCTAATAACCCTTTCTGGTTGGCAAACAACCCAACCCGAATTGAACCGTTTTCAATCCCGGAAGCGGTAAGGTTCCGCCGGCTTGTCCAATTGGGCCTTCTTTAAGGAAATAAGATCTTGGCATCCGTTCCCTCACGGAGGGCCGCTACTTTCCCACTGAGGTTGGCCCGATTGGAAATTAATCCCGGGGCCCCCAAGCCACGCGGTTATTCGCCCTTAGAAAGCCTCTTTCCACCAGCTAATTCCCCTAACCCTTTGGTGGCAAAGGGTTTTGGAAAGTGTTGACGGGATGGACGGTCTCAAGGAAATGGGTTAGAAATTCTTCCCTTGGAGGTGTCAGGTAGCCCAATTTTCCCATGCCCCAACCAAGTTGGGGGTTCGGTGCCCCCTCAGGTTCGAAGGACGCCCTTGTTGGCTTTACAGAAGGGTTAAGGCATTAAAAGGCCCCCCTTCGACCCAAACGAAAAGTTGTTTCCTTTAGTGCGGGAAACCGAAGGGGCCCGGAGAATAAGTTTGGATTCGGGAGGCCGCGGCTTCTGGGAATAAACGGCCTTTTGGACGGACCCGTACTGGGCGGAAGGTTGGTCCCGTTGAATAAGCGGTCCCCCTGAAGCCAAGGGCGGTTATTGCCCCAAACTGGGTTTCCACCCACCCGCCGTTTGTTAAACTTTGGAAAAAGCTTATTTGGAAATGGGATCCCTTGGGATAAATGCCCCCCACGGGGGTCTCGGTTTCCCACGAAGGGAAGGCCCAATTGGGCTGCGTCAGGAGGTTCCCGAACATAAAACCCCACCTCAGAATGCCACGTCGCCTTGGGGAAACGGGGGCCTAGAACAACAGGGGGCCTAATTACCGCCTTGAACGACCTTACTCGGTATTGCAACCCCGTTTGGTAGGGGGAACAGGGTTATGCCCGGAACCGGGTGGGTTTCCGACCAGATCACACGATAGTGATCGACGCTCAGGTAGTGACTGACGGACTTGATCTTGACCAAGCTCATCAGAGTAAGGTTGAGATCTACGACAGACGGAGGACAGTACGAACGGCTCTGGTTCGGGATTATCAGGCACATGAGGACATTAAAATCGTTTCTGCTACGCTAAACTGGAGGGGCATCTGGAGCTATCGGTCGGTAAAACGACTGAGAGCACTGGGAGTCCTTAACGCTGGTGATAGCAATATTATTAGTACCAGGGTGGTAGATGGCGGAGTCTGCGGCTTTAAGACGTTCATGTTCCATACTGGATATCGCCAAGGAGTGGGTTAGCACCGAGGTTTACTTTCCTCATTGAAAGTCAACTACACTGGCCAACATCTATTGTGTACAAAGTAAAGGGAAAACAGTCATATGACGTGCCATCCTTATATGGCATTGTTGTGTGGGCAAATTCATTTCCTACAAAAAAAAATAGCCAAATGCCTCGTCATCTAATTAGTGACGCGCATGAATGGATTAACGAGATTCCTACTGTCCCTATCTACTTTGGCCGTGTGGTTGGCGGCAGGGTGGATGTAGTAAAGAATACCAACCACAGTGGACCCCCACTTATCGTAAAAGGCGATTAAGGAGGTACGGCACCAACGTTAACTGTTTGGAGTTTAATTGGTAGTATAGTAGCAAATACGACACCTAACCAGAGGTGAGTTTCTGGTACCACGGGAACCAGGTGCCTGCGGACTTGTCCGTCCTGGTATTTGGTGCGGCCCTTCAGGGAGTATCGTGGTGGCTGTGGTAGTCCAAAGCGGACAATGAGGATTATACTCAGCGTGGAGTTGCGTACGTATCAACCGGTTGCCGATAACCAAAAATCGGAAGAGGTTTTAGGTGGGCCTCGCTCCCCACACAGGAGGAAGTGTCCAGTCCAAACAACTGGCCTTCAAATGTGTACCTGCGGTGAATTCCAAGGGGGCGCTGATCAACGCTTAATTTGATTCCTAAGCTCGGGCTTCGTGGGATTAAGCCAACATGGCAGGTGCTCACGTTAAACTCGAGTTTATTTCTGTCCCTATCTACTATCTAGTAGATCTACTATCTAGTAGATAGGGACATATTAGCTATATTAGTTTTACGTGTGCACCTGTCATGACTGACTTAATCACACGGCGCCCGAGCGCGCATGGGATCCAATTTATTATTACTTATTTATACACAATTCAGGCGTGATCAGCGCCCCCTTTAAAAAGGTACACATTCGAAGGCCAGTTGTTTGGACTGGACACTTCCCCCTGTGTGAGGAGCGAGGCCTACCTAAACCCTCTTCCGATTTTTGGTTATCGGCAACCGGTTGATACGTACGCAACTCCACGCAAGATAGATAGGGACAGTAGGAATCTCGTTAATCCATTCATGCGCGTCACTAATTAGATGACGAGGCATTTGGCTATTTTTGTTTTTTTTAATAAAAAACCCACACAACAATGCCATATATGGATGGCACGTCATATGACTGTTTTCCCTTTACTTTGTACACAATAGATGTTGGCCAGTGTAGTTGACTTTCAATGAGGAAAGTAAACCTCGGTGCTAACCCACTCCTTGGCGATATCTAGTATGGAACATGAACGTCTTAAAGCCGCAGACTCCGCCATCTACCACCCTGGTACTGATAATATTGCTATCACCAGCGTTAAGGACTCCCAGTGCTCTCTCAGTCGTTTTACCGACCGATAGCTCCAGATGCCCCTCCAGTTTAGCGTAGCAGAAACGATTTTAATGTCCTCATGTGCCTGATAATCCCGAACCAGAGCCGTTCGTACGTCCTGTCTGTCGTAGATCTCAACCTTACTCTGATGAGCTTGGTTAAGATCAAGTCCGTCAGTCACTACCTGAGCGTCGATCACTATCGTGTGATCTGGTCGGAAACCCACCAGGTCCGGCTTATATATCCTGTTCTCTCCCTGCAGACTTGGTTCAGCAATGACAGAGTAGCCTCTCGTCTCAAGTCCCCGCTTGAGATAATTAGCTACACTGTTGTGTCTAGCCACCCGCCTCCCATGCGTACGATGACACTTCTGCAGAATGTGGTTTAGTGATTCGGGAGCATCACATCCTGCACGACACTGCCTCTCCAATTCGTGCCTTCCCTCGTGGTACGAGACCGCGTGGGTAGGGCATTTATCCGCAGTTTGATCCCATTCAAATAAGCTTTTCCAGTTAACAAACGCGTGGGTGCGACAACCCACCCGTGTTGCGGAGCATAACGCCCTGCTTCACGGAGACCGCTACCATCAACAGAGGAGTGCAACCTATCCGCCCAGTACGAGTCGATCAAAAGGCGTGTATCCAGAGCCGCGTCTCCCGATGCCTTGCACCTATCTCGGCCCTCCGAATTTCCGCACTAAGGAACGAACTGGCTGTCTCGGATTGCTCGAGGTGGGGCCATTTATGTTCGTTAACCTCTGTATGCGCAGCATTGGGCTATCCTTCGAACTGAGGGAACACCGAGACCCCACTTGTGTGGGGGCATGGAAGAATGCTACTGACACATCCATAGGAAGATCTAACCATTTCCTTTCGACCGACCGTACCAGTCTGTCACACTTTCTCAAAACGCCTATTGCCACACTACCAAGGATTAGCTTGTGATATAGCTGTGGAATGAGGACAGTTCTGAGGGCGAATAACTTCTGCTGTGGCTTCAGGGGGGACCGCGATATGATATCCAATCTGGGACCAATGTCCTCAGTCGGATTGTAGCGGGCCTCCCGTCCGCAGTGAACTGGATGCCAAGATACTTCCATTCCTCAGAACGCTTCAAGCTTGGACACTTGCGCGAACCTACACAAAAGCTCCGTGATTCGATCACAGTACACTTCTGCTTCGGTTGCCCCTTGACACTAACAGTAAAACACTTATTAGCGTTTAGGGTCAGCCCAACGGACGCCAAAAGGAGACCGTGGTATCCAATAATGCCTGAAGGCCCTTCGGTGTAGAAGCAAACAACACCAGATCGTCTGCGAACGCTGCAGCGTTTGTTTTGGCATTTCCGACACTGACACCAATCTCGTCCGGTAAAGACCTGAGCAACCGGTCGATGACCAAGTTGAACATATGTGGAGACAAAGGGTCACCCTGCTTCACACCTCTAGCAGGGACGAATTCCTCTGATCTCCAGCCTTTACCATTGAGACTAGTGCCACCTCCCAAGTACAAGCTACGTACGTAGTCAACAAAACCCGTTGGTGCACCATACGCGGATAGGGTGTCAATTACCGCTGCGTGAGACACAGAGTCAAACGCTTTGCTGACATCAAGTGTCGCGATATAACACGACGCATGACGTCTATGGTGGTCCCTCAGGATTAAGTCAACTATTGTCGCGTTATCGGCGCAACCGTCAGTAGGAAGAAACCCCCGCTGACGCGGATCCCAATCGACTGATGAGGCCAATCGAGATGCCAAGATGGCATTGAGTTGTCTAACTATGACAGAAGGCACCGATATCGGACGGAAGTCTTCTGGTCGGGATGCTCTTACCGTCTTCGGGATGAAAACGGTTCGAGCCATTCGGAAGAGTGTGGGTAGTTTGCCGCACCAGAGAATAAGGTTCATTATGCGAAGCATAACACCACTGGGAATACTCCTGGCAGTTCTTGGAGATATTCCGTCCGGTCCGGGAGAAGAATTCAATGGCACTTGATGCAATTGCAGGTCCCTAGACGTAATAGGTGACCATACCCCTCAAGCAAGTGTCCCATATGGGGCACGGTGCTATTGCAAGAGGAAAGGCTCTGCTGTGTCATGACTTCTCTCAGTATGGTTCCATAATCTCTTGGTTTGGCATTACCGACTCGTCGGGTCCTGCTAGCAGGGATCCGATGCATCGACCTTTATGTTTGTCCCAGTTGCGCTGAACCCTAGCGAACTGCTGCCGTCTATTTTGTCTCCTATTGCGAGGCTCAGGAAAGACTCTCGCCGAAACCGGACCTTCGTTTCGATTCGGAAAAATTTCAGGAGATAGTTAGACAAACACTGGAGAGTTGCTTCTTTGCCCGAAGTCTGCGCTCCATCAATGATAGATTGCAGAACCTCGACTCTCCACGATCGATTACATCCCACAGGGCCGAAGCCCCGCAGTATCCGCATGAGGACGTCGTCCGAATGTATCGATGGTGTGATTGGAACCGACTCTGACATTGAAGAAGAAGACTCAAGCCCACTTATACTACTAATATGGGCGGCGCGTAATGGTTTGTGGTTCATTAATTTCGGGGATAAGAGCCGCTTGCCCTCTTAGCTGCTCGATTTTTGCCTTATAATTATCCGCCACTGTCGACACTTTTATTAATAGCATCGACAAATTTACTAATATGCGTTCTGGCTAAAATGCAACGCCAGCTTTTTATTAATGAACCTCTTCGCCATTTGCTATGAGCTCAAGTTCCTTCCTCGCCATCATGGCCAATTGCAAGTATTTTGTACCTCACACCACCTGGTTTTCACGTCAACACGCGTACGAAGCTCATCAAGCCTGTCTTTGTGCTGACGCGACATGTGGACACCTAAACCGGTCTTTGTTCCAAATAGATCGTCCGCATTCCACACATAGATGTCCAACAACTGGATTAGCATCTACGTTCCTTTCCTGATAGGCTCCTACGGATGCCGTAGGAGAATTCACTGAATAACTTTCAGCTATCCATCGGCATGTTATTAGAGTTTGCACCATCAGTTTTATTTATCAGGACCATCGGGGTGGTAACCCAATGGCCCCTTTCGCCGCTCATATTCGCTGCTGCCGAAACTACATCGGTCCAGCACCCGGCAGGACACCACGAGGAGGCCACATTTTAGTGGGGCACATGTTGCCTATGAGTCGACTTGATCTGACTAACGAAGGACGGTAGCCCATTTGCCATTGCTGAGAAATGAACCATTATTCCCCTTCTGCAGACCCATTGATCCTCCTTTAAGAGAGTCATAGTTACTCCCGCCGTTGACCCGCGCTTACTTGAATTTCTTCACTTTGACATTCAGAGCACTGGGCAGAAATCACATTGTGTCAACACCCGCTAGGGCCATCACAATGCTTTGTTTTAATTAGACAGTCGGATTCCCCAAGTCCGTGCCAGTTCTGAATTGATTGTTAATTGATAATCGTTATAATTTAAAAGAACTAACTGGTTGCCCAACTAGTATTCTTAAAAATTTTAGCAAGAAAGTTCCACAATTGGCTACGTAACTAAACTATCCGGGGAACAAGAAACTACCATAAATGATAGAAACTCTATTTACCCAGAACGAGCACATAAACCATGTTATTGTTTCCCAATCAAGCCCGACTATCTCAATCTTCAGAGCCAATCCTTATCCCGAAGTTACGGATCTAATTTGCCGACTTTCCTTACCTACATTATTCTATCGACTAGAGACTCTTCACCTTGGAGACCAGCTGCGGATATTGGTACGGCCTGTTGAGAAGTTTGCGTGTCCCCACCATAAATTTTCAAGGTCCGAGGAGAAAATATCGACACAACAGTATATGTCATGCTCTTCTAGCCCATCTACCATATCTCTCTGCGAAAGACTTCCATGGTAGTACGGCTATAAAACAGAAAAGAAAACTCTTCCGATATCTCTCGACGGCTTCTTTATGGTCGTTCCTGTTGCCAGGATGAGCACGAGGCATATTTAATAACAAACGGATACTCAACAGGTTACGGAATTGGAACCGTATTCCCTTTCGTTCAAAATTATTCAAGTTTTTTTAATTATGACAAAATTTAAATTTTAGTTACTTTTTTTTTACTTGAAAATTTTCGGCTTTCGCCTTGAACTTAGGACCGACTAACTCGTGATCAACCACTGTTCACACGAAACCCTTCTCCACTTCAGTCCTCCAAGGTCTCATTCGATTATTTGCTACTACCACCAAGATCTGTACCAATGACGGCTCCATGCAGGCTTATGCCAAACACTTCTAAGCACACCATTGTACCTTCCTACTCACTAAAGTTTCAAAATATTTATTACAAGTAATATAAATCATCTACTTTAATAGTAATATATAGGTATACAACTTAAGCGCCATCCATTTTAAGGGCTAGTTGCTTCGGCAGGTGAGTTGTTACACACTCCTTAGCGGATTTCGACTTCCATGATCACCGTCCTGCTGTTTTAAGCAACCAACGCCTTTCATGGTTTCTGAATGAGTTGTTAATTTGGGCACCGTAACATTACGTTTGGTTCATCCCACAGCGCCAGTTCTGCTTACCAAAAGTGGCTCACTGGGCACATTATATCATAACCTTAAACTTCATATCAAGAAAGTTAAGGTTCTTACCCATTTAAAGTTTGAGAATAGGTTAAGATCGTTTCGACCCTAAGGCCTCTAATCATTCGCTTTACCAGATAAGATTATTTTATACAACAGTTAAATGCACCAGCTATCCTGAGGGAAACTTCGGAAGGAACCAGCTACTAGATGGTTCGATTGGTCTTTCGCCCCTATACTCAATTCTGACAATCGATTTGCACGTCAGAACTGTTTCGGTCTTCCATCAGGGTTTCCCTGACTTCAACCTGATCAAGTATAGTTCACCATCTTTCGGGTCACAGCATATATGCTCAAGGTACGTTCCAGTTAGAGGCATAAATAATATAAATATTATTATACATAACTATATAGAACGCCCCGGGATTGCGTTAATTAACTATAAATAGTTAAAAACTAATCCCAATAATAGTCAAGTTAATTACGCTATTAGGTTTATATCCCAATAACTTGCACATATGTTAGACTCCTTGGTCCGTGTTTCAAGACGGGTCCCGAAGGTATCCTGAATCTTTCGCATTGTTAATCATACAAGTGCTTATAATAAACATAAAATCAATGATAATCATGCCATTATATAATTCCGAAAATTAACGCACTGTACTCATATAATCTATCAGCACTTTATCAAATTTTTGAAATTTATTTTATGTTAAAATGCAAGCACTCTAATTTAAATAAACTCTTATCAAAATTGTTTGATAAATTCCATACATGCTAATAGATTACAATGTCCTTATATGGAAAAATGCACACTATCGTTATAATATTGATTAAATATTACAATTCTAATGATGAATTTTCCATAACGGATATTCAGGTTCATCGGGCTTAACCTCTAAGCAGTTTCACGTACTATTTAACTCCCTATTCAGAGTTCTTTTCAACTTTCCCTCACGGTACTTGTTTACTATCGGTCTCATGGTTATATTTAGTTTTAGATGGAGTTTACCACCCACTTAGTGCTGCACTATCAAGCAACACGACTCTTTGGAAACATCATCTAATAATCATTAACGTTATACGGGCCTGGCACCCTCTATGGGTAAATGGCCTCATTTAAGAAGGACTTAAATCGTTAATTTCTCATACTAGAATATTGACGTTCCATACACTGCATCTCACATTTGCCATATAGACAAAGTGACTTAGTGCTGAACTGATTTCTTTTCGCTCGCCGCTACTAAGAAAATCCTTGTTAGTTTCTTTTCCTCCCTAATTAATATGCTTAAATTCAGGGGAGTCCCATATGAGTTGAGGTTGTTTAATTACACTTATAGACAATTCTCTGCCTATTTTGAAATATACTATCTTTTTTTGAAGGTCCATAATATTCACAAAATTATTCTTTATATCATATTCGTTAATAAGAGGCAATTCTAGTTTATAAAATAATATATTTTATGCTAGACATTCCTCAGTATTATTTGAAATGAATAAAGAACATATAATTCTTCAAATTTCTCATGCAACAGAGTTTTAGTATTTTCATTTATTAATTCATATTATGAATATCTTAAGCGAGAACTTTTTAGATTCACACTTATATTATCCAATAATATACAATGTGCTTAAAATTCCGAAAAATTTTAAACAACTTATTTAGCATAGTCTTACAACCCTCAACCATATGTAGTCCAAGCAGCACTAAACAAGTAAGAAAGCTACAGTCGAGTGTGCTCCACTGTGAAATACCCGCTACCCATTTTGAATAAAAGCAATATATTGCGGTAATAATCTCAAAATATTAAAAATAAATATGCATGTATTTTCGATCGGAATTTGAACTTCAGCACCACCGACCGTGTGGTTAAAAAAAGTTTGTACTTCGAGCGCGTTCGAACCCGGGCACCACAACATACGCGGCTTGCACTCTACCACCTGAGCTATCGCATTGCTTAAGAACCCTTATGCATACAGATGCTAATATAGACGAGCATGTATATACGTATACGCATACATACAATACATACATAGCAGGCGGTTTTGCTCATACAAAATATTTCTTTAACAAAATCCACAATTTTTATTTATAATTGTTGTAAAAACGATTAAAAAAAATTTTGTACCCCGAGTGGACTCAAACCCGAGTCCCCCGACTACCACAGCAGTAATAAGCTTGCACTCTACCAATAGAGCTATCGCAGTGTCTCTTGCATACATATACAAATATAGAGGCGAGCATGTATATACGTATACGCATACATACAACACATACATAGAAAGCATTTTTGCCCATACAAAACTATTTCTTTAATAACTTCTACAATTTTTATCTGATCGCAACCAAATTTTCAGCAATCATAAATGCTATAGTTATTATTGTATATACCAAAATTTGTAATTCTAGCTTTACAATTACGCTTGTTATTCGATTTTTTTGATTTGCGGGGGCGGAAGTGGGCGTGGCAAAAATTTGAAACAAACTTGATCTGCGTGCAAACATAACAAATGCTGTCGAAAAAAAATTATAGCTCTATCTCTTGTAGTCTCTGAGATCTAGGTGTTCATACGGACGGACGGACAGACACACAGACGGACAGACACACAGACACACAGACGGACAGACGGACATGGCTAGATCGTCTCGGCTGTTGACACTGATCAAGAATATATATACTTTATAGGGTCGGAGATGCCTCCTTCTACCTGTTACATACATTTCCTGCCGGCACAAAGTTATAATACCCTTCTACCCTATGGGTAGCGGGTATAAAAATTAATTAAAGTACATAACAGCATGGACTGCGATATGCGTTCAAAATGTCGATGTTCATGTGTCCTGCAGTTCACACGATGACGCACAGTTTGCTGCGTTCTTCATCGACCCGTGAGCCGAGTGATCCACCGCTTAGAGTGATACAATTTTTTTTTTATTTCATTACGTCAACAATATTTTTATTGAAAGAAATTAAAAATACACCATTTTACTGGCATATATCAATTCCTTCAATAAAATTTTTTTTTATACCTAAATAAATGTTGCGAAATGTCTTAGTTTTACATAATCGATAATAATAAGATATATGACAAGTATATTTTAGCTAAATTTATTTATTATGATCAACATATGTAAAGCGTTAACCTGCAAACAGGTACAACATTGTTTTTCTTTAGGTGTTGCGAACCAATGTATGCGCACTGGAATATGCACAATACATTTTGCAACGCATGTATATTATGGTACATATACACGCAGTTTTTATTTTATCCAAAACACATAAAACACTCTTAATACAGTATATAATAATAATAATACATAACAAACGGTTTTTAGCTAATTTAAATTATTATATGTTGCATAATTGTATCTCATATGATTGAATAAAATATTTATATTTATTAGTTACTTAATTTATTAAATATTGCAATTCCTAAAGAGAAAAACAAATTTAATTTATTAACGGTTAGATGCATTAAAACAATAATGATCCTTCCGCAGGTTCACCTACGGAAACCTTGTTACGACTTTTACTTCCTCTAAATAATCAAGTTCGGTCAACTTTTGCGAAACAACCGCAACACACAAGGCGTCACAGTGATCACGTCCGGAGACCTCACTAAATAATTCAATCGGTAGTAGCGACGGGCGGTGTGCACAAAGGGCAGGGACGTAATCAATGCGAGTTAATGACTCACACTTACTGGGAATTCCAAGTTCATGTGAACAGTTTCAGTTCACAATCCCAAGCATGAAAGTGGTTCAGCGGTTTACCCGGACCTCTCGGTCTAGGAAATATAAATACTTTCATTGTAGCGCGCGTGCAGCCCAGGACATCTAAGGGCATCACAAACCTATTATTGCTCAATCTCATTATTGCTAGACGCAATTTGTCCATTTAAGAAGCTAGTGTCCTTATAATGGGACAAACCAACAGGTACGGCTCCACTTATATAAACACATTCAAACACAATAAACATTTTACTGCCACCATAAATTTACAACACCATAATCCTGAAGATATCTATTTAATATATTTGAGTCTCGTTCGTTATCGGAATTAACCAGACAAATCACTCCACGAACTAAGAACGGCCATGCACCACCACCCATAGATTCGAGAAAGAGCTATCAATCTGTCTTACACACTTATGTTCGGACCTGGTAAGTTTTCCCGTGTTGAGTCTAATTAAGCCGCAGGCTCCACTCCTGGTGGTGCCCTTCCGTCAATTCCTTTAAGTTTCAGCTTTGCAACCATACTTCCCCCGGAGCCCAAAAGCTTTGGTTTCCCGGGAAGCGACTGAGAGAGCCATAAAAGTAGCTACACCCAATTGCTAGCTGGCATCGTTTATGGTTAGAACTAGGGCGGTATCTGATCGCCTTCGAACCTCTAACTTTCGTTCTTGATTAATGAAAACATCTTTGGCAAATGCTTTCGCTTAAGTTAGTCTTACGACGGTCCAAGAATTTCACCTCTCGCGTCGTAATACTAATGCCCCCAAACTGCTTCTATTAATCATTACCTCTTGATCTGAAAACCAATGAAAGCAGAACAGAGGTCTTATTTCATTATCCCATGCACAGAATATTCAGGCATTTGAAGCCTGCTTTAAGCACTCTAATTTGTTCAAAGTAATTGTACCGGCCCACAATAACACTCGATGAAGAGCACTAATGCAGGTTTTAAATAGGAGGAACATATAAAAAAGTACAAGTACCTAATTATATATAAGAACTCCACCGGTAATACGCTTACATACATAAAGGTATAGTACTAACTACAATTGTAAGTTGCACTACCCGTATGAAGCACAAGTTCAACTACGAACGTTTTAACCGCAACAACTTTAATATACGCTATTGGAGCTGGAATTACCGCGGCTGCTGGCACCAGACTTGACCTCCAATAGGTCCTTGTTAAAGGATTTAAAGTGTACTCATTCCAATTACAGGGCCTCGGATATGAGTCCTGTATTGTTATTTTTCGTCACTACCTCCCCGAGCTGGGAGTGGGTAATTTACGCGCCTGCTGCCTTCCTTAGATGTGGTAGCCGTTTCTCAGGCTCCCTCTCCGGAATCGAACCCTGATTCCCCGTTACCCGTTGCAACCATGGTAGTCCTAGATACTACCATCAAAAGTTGATAGGGCAGACATTTGAAAGATCTGTCGTCGGTACGAGACCATACGATCTGCATGTTATCTAGAGTTCAACCAGTGTAACGATCTTGCGATCGCTTGGTTTTAGCCTAATAAAAGCACACGTTCCAGAAGGTCCGTGTTTTAATTGCATGTATTAGCTCTAGAATTACCACAGTTATCCAAGTAACTGTTAACGATCTAAGGAACCATAACTGATATAATGAGCCTTTTGCGGTTTCACTATTAATTCGTGTGTACTTAGACATGCATGGCTTAATCTTTGAGACAAGCATATAACTACTGGCAGGATCAACCAGAATAATGTTCATTTCATTATGTAAATAATATTTAAAATATAATTACATAAATCTTCAAATATGTAAAATACATGACAACTCACAAATATTTTTGAATAACAAACGATAATATTCAATAATTGTATATATATATATGTTATACTTGACATGTACTATACGAATGTGGCCACAATTAGATAGCATTCACGTTCGCTAGTTATAATTCACAATTGTTTATATAAATATATATACTTATATATAAAATATATATGCATATAATCGTTCAAAAATATCATTTTATTTCAACTTTCTAAATATATTATATCACACATGCATATTTATAATTTAAATTCAATTAATTGAATAAAAAATTATTTTATTTTGATGACAAATTGATAATTTTATCTAATTTTGCATTTACGTATAGACAATATTATATTAGTAAAAACCTCCGTCCACAATAAATAATTTTTATAGTGTCCTTTGAGGATTTTCAATTATTCACAAAATATAAATTCTTTAGCAACGAAAACACCTTTGGAAGAAGACATTTAATTCGTCATATGCTTATATAATAATAGTTATTATATAAACATATAAACGTCGGATGAGACTTTTTGTAATAACATAATTATTACCTAATATGCAAACTGAAATATATGCATCCAATACATATATATACGTGATAAGTACACACTGCTCACCATGTATAGGTTTAGACAACAGCCAAACCGTCAGAAGACTTAAAAGAAACAAGTAAGAAAGTTACTGTCGAGTGTGCTCGACTGTGAGATACCCGCTACCCATTTTTAATAAAGGCAAAATATAGCGGTATCATTTTGAAAATATACCGAAAATACTTAAAAAAATACTAAAAATATACCAAATGGTATGTTTGGTATATCAATATAGTACCGCATTCAAAATATACCATAGACGGCTCAATATACCAGATTGTCAGCCAAAGTAACTAAGACCCTTATAAGTAGGCATTTTTGCCCATACAAAAGTATTTCTTTTATAACTTCGACAATTTTTATCTGATCGCAACCAAATTTTCAGGAATCATAAGTACTATAGCTATTATTATATATACCAAAATTCGCAACTCTAGCTTTAAAATTACGCTTGTTATTCGATTTTTTTGATTTGCGGGGGCGGAAGTGGGCGTGGCAAAAATTTGAAACAAACTTGATCTGCGTGCAAACATAACAAATGCTGTCGAAAAAAAATTATAGCTCTATCTCTCGTAGTCTCTGAGATCTAGGTGTTCATACGGACGGACAGACGGACGGACACACAGACACACAGACGGACAGACGGACATGGCTATATCGTCTCGGCTGTTGACGCTGATCAAGAATATATATACTTTATAGGGTCGGAGATGCCTCCTTCTACCTGTTACATACATTTCCTGCCGGCACAAAGTTATAATACCCTTCTACCCTATGGGTAGCGGGTATAAACACCCCCTCGACCTGCCCATGGAGGATGATGATTAGCCCTCCAGAACCCTACCAACCATCTCTTGTGAGAATTTAATCGACAAGGCTGCCTCAAAAAATTTAATTATTGTCCGTACAGACAGATTTTAAATAAATAATTATTGACGAAGAAAAAATAGTCATATATATTTCACTTGAAAAAACATGCCTGAATAGGTTTTGTGACACGTTTTCTACAATGCTTTTATTTTATTTAGTATTGCCATCCAACGTATCTTTTTGTTGCACTAATTTAATAATACAACAGTAAAACTTCATTATTTTTAACTTTTTTAATCATATTGCCTTCTATATGATTATTTTCATATATTATTTATATATGACTTATGCCGGCAAGACTCACTCCATATACATAGTCATATATATTTCACTTGTGAAATTTTTCTCATATGACATGCCTGCTCGACATCACCACCCCTATATAGGTTTTGTGACACGTTTTCTACAACCAGCTCATTTTACTAAGGTCTACCATCTAATGTATCTTTTATGTTGCACTAATTTAATAATACAACAGCAAAACTTCATTATTTTTAACTTGTATAATCATATTGCCTTCTATATGATTATTTTCATATATTATTTATATATGACATGCCGGCAAGACTCACTCCATATACATAGTCATATATATTTCACTTGTGAAATTTTTTCATATGACATGCCTGCCCGACCTCACCACCCCTATATAGGTTTTGTGACACGTTTTCTACAACCAGCTCATTTTACTAAGGTCTACCATCTAATGTATCTTTTATGTTGCACTAATTTAATAATACAACAGTAAAACTTCATTATTTTTAACTTTTTAATCATATTGCCTTCTATATGATTATTTTCATATATTATTTATATATGACTTATGCCGGCAAGACTCACTCCATATACATAGTCATATATATTTCACTTGTGAAATTTTTCTCATATGACATGCCTGCTCGACATCACCACCCTATATATAGGTTTTGTGACACGTTTTCTACAACCAGCTCATTTTACTAAGGTCTACCATCTAATGTATCTTTATGTTGCACTAATTTAATAATACAACAGCAAAACTTCATTATTTTTAACTTGTATAATCATATTGCCTTCTATATGATTATATTTCATATATTATTTATATATGACTTATGCCGGCAAGACTCACTCCATATACATAGTCATATATATTTCACTTGTGAAATTTTTCTCATATGACATGCCTGCCCGACCTCACCACCCCTATAAAGGTTTTGTGACACGTTTTCTGCAATGCTTTTATTTTATTTAGTATTACCATCTAACGTATCTTTTTGTTGCACTAATTTAATAATACAACAGTAAAACTTCATTATTTTTAACTTTTTAATCATATTGCCTTCTATATGATTATTTTCATATATTATTTATATATGACTTATGCCGGCAAGACTCACTCCATATACATAGTCATATATATTTCACTTGTGAAATTTTTCTCATATGACATGCCTGCTCGACATCACCACCCTATATAGGTTTTGTGACACGTTTTCTACAACCAGCTCATTTTACTAAGGTCTACCATCTAATGTATCTTTATGTTGCACTAATTTAATAATACAACAGCAAAACTTCATTATTTTTAACTTGTATAATCATATTGCCTTCTATATGATTATTTTCATATATTATTTATATATGACATGCCGGCAAGACTCACTCCATATACATAGTCATATATATTTCACTTGTGAAATTTTTCTCATATGACATGCCTGCCCGACCTCACCACCCCTATATAGGTTTTGTGACACGTTTTCTACAACCAGCTCATTTTACTAAGGTCTACCATCTAATGTATCTTTATGTTGCACTAATTTAATAATGCAACAGTAAAACTTCATTATTTTTAACTTTTTAATCATATTGCCTTCTATATGATTATTTTCATATATTATTTATATATGACATGCCGGCAAGACTCACTCCATATACATAGTCATATATATTTCACTTGTGAAATTTTTCTCATATGACATGCCTGCTCAACATCACCACCCTTCATATATAGGTTTTGTGACACGTTTTCTACAACCAGCTCATTTTACTAAGGTCTACCATCTAATGTATCTTTTATGTTGCACTAATTTAATAATACAACAGCAAAACTTCATTATATTATCATCAATAATTTGTATTAAATACAAGTACAATCGTAAATTGTTTAACATTGTTTAAAATTTTTGTCAAAGTTGAAATGTTCATATACATTCAATAAAAATTCACCAAGTCCAAAAAATGTTTTCTCAAGTTTAACTCGAATTCTTATCTTAGTATATTAATAAACTGTATTAAATGCTATTTAAAAAGTTTTTCATTCAATTTTCATATGTTGAAATTTTTTGCCAATGTTGAACTCATATCTCGGTAGAACCTCATATCATATGGCTGCAGTTCAATAAAAATTCACCAAGTCCAAAAATTTTTTCTCAAGTTAAATTCAAAATCTTATCTCATTATATTAATAAACTGTATAAAATGCTATTTAAAAAGTTTTTCATTCAATTTTCACATGTTGAAATTTTTGTCAATGTTGAACTCATATCTCGGTAGAACCTCATATCATATGGCTGCAGTTCAATAAAAATTCACCAAGTCCAAAAAAATTTTTCTCAAGTTAAATTCAAAATCTTATCTCATTATATTAATAAACTGTATAACATGCTATTTAAAAAGTTTTTCATTCAATTTTCACATGTTGAAATTTTTTGTCAATGTTGAACTCATATCTCGGTAGAACCTCATATCATATGGCTGCAGTTCAATAAAAAATTCACCAAGTCCAAAAAATTTTTCTCAAGTTAAATTCAAAATCTTATCTCATTATATTAATAAACTGTATAAAATGCTATTTAAAAGTTTTTCATTCAATTTTCACATGTTGAAATTTTTTGTCAATGTTGAACTCATATCTCGGTAGAACCTCATATCATATGGCTGCAGTTCAATAAAAAATTCACCAAGTCCAAAAAAATTTTTTCTCAAGTTAAATTCAAAATCTTATCTCATTATATTAATAAACTGTATAAAATGCTATTTAAAAAGTTTTTCATTCAATTTTCACATGTTGAAATTTTTGTCAATGTTGAACTCATATCTCGGTAGAACCTCATATCATATGGCTGCAGTTCAATAAAAATTCACCAAGTCCAAAAAATTTTTTCTCAAGTTAAATTCAAAATCTTATCTCATTATATTAATAAACTGTATAAAATGCTATTTAAAAAGTTTTTCATTCAATTTTCACATGTTGAAATTTTTGTCAATGTTGAACTCATATCTCGGTAGAACCTCATATCATATGGCTGCAGTTCAATAAAAATTCACCAAGTCCAAAAAAATTTTATCTCAAGTTAAATTCAAAATCTTATCTCATTATATTAATAAACTGTATAACATGCTATTTAAAAAGTTTTTCATTCAATTTTCACATGTTGAAATTTTTGTCAATGTTGAACTCATATCTCGGTAGAACCTCATATCATTTGGCTGCAGTTCAATAAAAATTCACCAAGTCCAAAAAATTTTTTCTCAAGTTAAATTCAAAATCTTATCTCATTATATTAATAAACTGTATAACATGCTATTTAAAAAGTTTTTTATTCTATTTTGACATGTTGAAATTTTTTGTCAATGTTGAACTCATATCTCGGTAGAACCTCATATCATTTGGCTGCAGTTCAATAAAAAATTCACCAAGTCCAAAAAAATTTTTCTCAAGTTAAATTCAAAATCTTATCTCATTATATTAATAAACAGTATAAAATGCTATTTAAAAGTTTTTCATTCAATTTTCATATGTTGAAATTTTTGTCAAAATTGAACTTATAAGTTTTTCATGTCTTAATTTGCGCCACCAATATGATGGCGTTCTTTTGCTACCAAACATATTAAATGCATACGTAAAATACGCAAGTATTCTGTACACATAGATATATATATATCATGTATATTTTTAATTTTCGCCACTAATATGATGCCGTCCTTTTGCTGCCAAATAAATATGTATAACTAACACATACTAAATAAATGCATATTTAAAATATGCAAGTATTTTGTACACATAGATATACTATGCATATTCTTAATTTTCGCCACTAATATGATGCCGTCCTTTTGCTACCAAATAAATATATATTACCAACGCATAATAAATAAATGCATATTTAAAATACGCAAGTATTTTGTAAACAAATTTTCGCCACTAATATGATGGCGTCCTTTTGGCTACCAAATAAATATATATTACCAACGCATAATAAATAAATGCATATTTAAAATATGCAAGTATTTTGTACACATAGATATACTATGCATATTCTTAATTTTCGCCACTAATATGATGGCGTCCTTTTGGCTACCAAATAAATATAATAAATAAATGCATATTTAAAATATGCAAGTATTACCAACGCATAATAAATAAATGCATATTTAAAATATGCAAGTATTTTGTACACATAGATATACTATGCATATTCTTAATTTTCGCCACTAATATGATGGCGTCATTTTGCTACCAAATAAATATATATTACCAACGCATAATAAATAAATGCATATTTAAAATACGCAAGTATTTTGTAAACAAATTTTCGCCACTAATATGATGGCGTCCTTTTGGCTACCAAATAAATATATATTACCAACGCATAATAAATAAATGCATATTTAAAATATGCAAGTATTTTGTAAACAAATTTTCGCCACTAATATGATGGCGTCCTTTTGGCTACCAAATAAATATATATTACCAACGCATAATAAATAAATGCATATTTAAAATATGCAAGTATTTTGTACACATAGATATACTATGCATATTTTTAATCTTCGCCACTAATATGATGGCGTCCTTTTGGCTACCAAATAAATATATATAATTAACGCATACTAAATAAATGCATATTTAAAATATACAAGTATATTTTGTACACATTGATATATTATTTATTTATATATATAATATATTCATATATTATATAAATATTCTTCTTATATGCGTAATTGTATAACATAATTATGCATACAATTTTGCATATTTATATATATAAACATATATACGTTTCCATATATACATCATACATATAATATTTTTTATATATGCCTTAAACATATATATTTTATCGAATCGTCAAGCAAAGGATAAGCTTCAGTGGATCGCAGTATGGCAGCTGCTCGACCACTTACAACACCTTGCCTGTTATAAAAGTCGTTTACAATTGATTCAAGGCTTTGTCATTGTATTAAATAATGTTTTAATATATAACTAGCGCGGCACCAGGTGATCGAAGATCCTCCCAATTTACTATGTTATATGTAACATTGGCATCACATCCATCGTCGTCTATTAAATGAATAATAAACTTTTAATGGTTTAGAAGCCATACAATGCAAATTGCCCCTTATTTATCATTGCAGTCCAGCACGGATACGACCTTAGAGGCGTTCAGGCATAATCCAACGGACGTAGCGTCATACCACTGTTCGCTCGAACAAGTATTGTGCCATTGGTCCGTACCTGCGGTTCCTCTCGTACTACGCAGGAATGCTGTCGCAACAACGTTTTGTCATTAGTAGGGTAAAACTAACCTGTCTCACGACGGTCTAAACCCAGCTCACGTTCCCTTGCATGGGTGAACAATCCAACGCTTGGTGAATTTTGCTTCACAATGATAGGAAGAGCCGACATCGAAGGATCAAAAAGCGACGTCGCTATGAACGCTTGGCCGCCACAAGCCAGTTATCCCTATGGTAACTTTTCTGACACCTCTTGTTAAAAACTCTTTAAACCAAAAGGATCGATAGGCCGAGCTTTTGCTGTCCCTGTGTGTACTGAACACCGAGATCAAGTCAGCATTTGCCCTTTTGCTCTATGTGTGGTTTCTGTCCGCACTGAGCTGGCCTTGGGACACCTCCGTTATTATTTGAGAGATGTACCGCCCCATTCAAACTCCCTACCTGGCAATGTCCTTGAATTGGATCATACCTGAGTAATTAGAGTTATACCAAATTTTTAATTTGAGAATACATAAATGCACTCTCTCATTAATGAATTTGTTTGCGATTATATAACAAACTCGTGATACTTTGATCAAGAAGCTTGCATCAAAACCCAATACCATAAGATATAATAAATATATCCGTATAATGGCTAGGAAATGATACACGTTCCATTTAATCAAGTAAGTAAGGAAACAATAAGAGTAGTGGTATTTCATTGTCGATACTAAACCGAAATTTAATATCTCCCACTTATTCTACACCTCTTATGTCTCCTTACACTGCCAGATTAGAGTCAAGCTCAAAAGGGTCTTCTTTCCCCGCTAATTATTCCAAGCCCGTTCCCCTTGGCTGTGGTTTCGCTAGATAGTAGATAGGGACATATTAGCTATATTAGTTTTACGTGTGCACCTGTCATGACTGACTTAATCACACGGCGCCCGAGCGCGCATGGGATCCAATTTATTATTACTTATTTATACACAATTCAGGCGTGATCAGCGCCCCCTTTAAAAAGGTACACATTCGAAGGCCAGTTGTTTGGACTGGACACTTGTGTGAGGAGCGAGGCCTACCTAAAACCTCTTCCGATTTTTGGTTATCGGCAACCGGTTGATACGTACGCAACTCCACGCAAGATAGATAGGGACAGTAGGAATCCCCGTTAATCCATTCATGCGCGTCACTAATTAGATGACGAGGCATTTGGCTATTTTTTGTAGGAAATGAATTTGCCCACACAACAATGCCATATATGGATGGCACGTCATATGACTGTTTTCCCTTTACTTTGTACACAATAGATGTTGGCCAGTGTAGTTGACTTTCAATGAGGAAAGTAAACCTCGGTGCTAACCCACTCCTTGGCGATATCCAGTATGGAACATGAACGTCTTAAAGCCGCAGACTCCGCCATCTACCACCCTGGTACTGATAATATTGCTATCACCAGCGTTAAGGACTCCCAGTGCTCTCAGTCGTTTTACCGACCGATAGCTCCAGATGCCCCTCCAGTTTAGCGTAGCAGAAACGATTTTAATGTCCTCATGTGCCTGATAATCCCGAACCAGAGCCGTTCGTACGTCCTGTCTGTCGTAGATCTCAACCTTACTCTGATGAGCTTGGTCAAGATCAAGTCCGTCAGTCACTACCTGAGCGTCGATCACTATCGTGTGATCTGGTCGGAAACCCACCAGGTCCGGCTTATATATCCTGTTCTCTCCTGCAGACTTGGTTCAGCAATGACAGAGTAGCCTCTCGTCTCAAGTCCCCGCTTGAGATAATTAGCTACACTGTTGTGTCTAGCCACCCGCCTCCCATGCGTACGATGACACTTCTGCAAAATGTGGTTTAGTGATTCGGGAGCATCACATCCTGCACGACACTGCCTCTCCAATTCGTGCCTTCCCTCGTGGTACGAGACCGCGTGGGTAGGGCATTTATCCGCAGTTTGATCCCATTCAAATAAGCTTTTCCAGTTAACAAACGCGTGGGTGCGACAACCCACCCGTGTTGCGGAGCATAACGCCCTGCTTCACGGAGACCGCTACCATCAACAGAGGAGTGCAACCTATCCGCCCAGTACGAGTCGATCAAAAGGCGTGTATCCAGAGCCGCGTCTCCCGATGCCTTGCACCTATCTCGGGCCCTCCGAATTTCCGCACTAAGGAACGAACTGGCTGTCTCGGATTGCTCGAGGTGGGGCCATTTTATGTTCGTTAACCTCTGTATGCGCAGCATTGAGCTGTCCTTCGAACTGAGGGAACACCGAGACCCCCACTTGTGTGGGGGGCATGGAAGAATGCTACTGACACATCCATAGGAAGATCTAACCATTTCCTTACGACCGACCGTACCAGTCTGTCACACTTTCTCAAAACGCCTATTGCCACACTACCAAGGGTTAGCTTGTGATATAGCTGTGGAATGAGGACAGTTCTGAGGGCGAATAACTTCTGCTGTGGCTTCAGGGGGGACCGCGATATGATATCCAATCTGGGACCAATGTCCTCAGTCGGATTGTAGCGGGCCCTCCCGTCCGCAGTGAACTGGATGCCAAGATACTTCCATTCCTCTGAACGCTTCAAGCTTGGACACTTGCGCGAACCTACACAAAAGCTCCGTGATTCGATCACAGTACACTTCTGCTTCGGTTGCCCCTTGACACTAACAGTAAAACACTTATTAGCGTTTAGGGTCAGCCCAACGGACGCCAAAAAGGAGACCGTGGTATCCAATAATGCCTGAAGGCCCTTCGGTGTAGAAGCAAACAACACCAGATCGTCTGCGAACGCTGCAGCGTTTGTTTTGGCATTTCCGACACTGACACCAATCTCGTCCGGTAAAGACCTGAGCAACCGGTCGATGACCAAGTTGAACATATGTGGAGACAAAGGGTCACCCTGCTTCACACCTCTAGCAGGGACGAATTCCTCTGATCTCCAGCCTTTACCATTGAGACTAGTGCCACCTCCCAAGTACAAGCTACGTACGTAGTCAACAAAACCCGTTGGTGCACCATACGCGGATAGGGTGTCAATTACCGCTGCGTGAGACACAGAGTCAAACGCTTTGCTGACATCAAGTGTCGCGATATAACACGACGCATGACGTCTATGGTGGTCCCTCAGGATTAAGTCAACTATTGTCGCGTTATCGGCGCAACCGTCAGTAGGAAGAAACCCGCTGACGCGGATCCCAATCGACTGATGAGGCCAATCGAGATGCCAAGATGGCATTGAGTTGTCTAACTATGACAGAAGGCACCGATATCGGACGGAAGTCTTCTGGTCGGGATGCTCTTACCGTCTTCGGGATGAAAACGGTTCGAGCCATTCGGAAGAGTGTGGGTAGTTTGCCGCACCAGAGAATAAGGTTCATTATGCGAAGCATAACACCACTGGGAATATATGATGGCGTCATTTTGCTACCAAATAAATATATATTACCAACGCATAATAAATAAATGCATATTTAAAATACGCAAGTATTTTGTAAACAAATTTTCGCCACTAATATGATGGCGTCCTTTTGGCTACCAAATAAATATATATTACCAACGCATAATAAATAAATGCATATTTAAAATATGCAAGTATTTTGTAAACAAATTTTCGCCACTAATATGATGGCGTCCTTTTGGCTACCAAATAAATATATATTACCAACGCATAATAAATAAATGCATATTTAAAATATGCAAGTATTTTGTACACATAGATATACTATGCATATTTTTAATCTTCGCCACTAATATGATGGCGTCCTTTTGGCTACCAAATAAATATATATAATTAACGCATACTAAATAAATGCATATTTAAAATATACAAGTATATTTTGTACACATTGATATATTATTTATTTATATATATAATATATTCATATATTATATAAATATTCTTCTTATATGCGTAATTGTATAACATAATTATGCATACAATTTTGCATATTTATATATATAAACATATATACGTTTCCATATATACATCATACATATAATATTTTTTATATATGCCTTAAACATATATATTTTATCGAATCGTCAAGCAAAGGATAAGCTTCAGTGGATCGCAGTATGGCAGCTGCTCAACCACTTACAACACCTTGCCTGTTATAAAAGTCGTTTACAATTGATTCAAGGCTTTGTCATTGTATTAAATAATGTTTTAATATATAACTAGCGCGGCACCAGGTGATCGAAGATCCTCCCAATTTACTATGTTATATGTAACATTGGCATCACATCCATCGTCGTCTATTAAATGAATAATAAACTTTTAATGGTTTAGAAGCCATACAATGCAAATTGCCCCTTATTTATCATTGCAGTCCAGCACGGATACGACCTTAGAGGCGTTCAGGCATAATCCAACGGACGTAGCGTCATACCACTGTTCGCTCGAACAAGTATTGTGCCATTGGTCCGTACCTGCGGTTCCTCTCGTACTACGCAGGAATGCTGTCGCAACAACGTTTTGTCATTAGTAGGGTAAAACTAACCTGTCTCACGACGGTCTAAACCCAGCTCACGTTCCCTTGCATGGGTGAACAATCCAACGCTTGGTGAATTTTGCTTCACAATGATAGGAAGAGCCGACATCGAAGGATCAAAAGCGACGTCGCTATGAACGCTTGGCCGCCACAAGCCAGTTATCCCTATGGTAACTTTTCTGACACCTCTTGTTAAAAACTCTTTAAACCAAAAGGATCGATAGGCCGAGCTTTTGCTGTCCCTGTGTGTACTGAACACCGAGATCAAGTCAGCATTTGCCCTTTTGCTCTATGTGTGGTTTCTGTCCGCACTGAGCTGGCCTTGGGACACCTCCGTTATTATTTGAGAGATGTACCGCCCCAGTCAAACTCCCTACCTGGCAATGTCCTTGAATTGGATCATACCTGAGTAATTGGAGTTATACCAAATTTTTAATTTGAGAATACATAAATGCACTCTCTCATTAATGAATTTGTTTGCGATTATATAACAAACTCGTGATACTTTGATCAAGAAGCTTGCATCAAAACCCAATACCATAAGATATAATAAATATATCCGTATAATGGCTAGGAAATGATACACGTTCCATTTAATCAAGTAAGTAAGGAAACAATAAGAGTAGTGGTATTTCATTGTCGATACTAAACCGAAATTTAATATCTCCCACTTATTCTACACCTCTTATGTCTCCTTACACTGCCAGATTAGAGTCAAGCTCAAAAGGGTCTTCTTTCCCCGCTAATTATTCCAAGCCCGTTCCCTTGGCTGTGGTTTCGCTAGATAGTAGATAGGGACAGTAGGAATCTCGTTAATCCATTCATGCGCGTCACTAATTAGATGACGAGGCATTTGGCTACCTTAAGAGAGTCATAGTTACTCCCGCCGTTGACCCGCGCTTACTTGAATTTCTTCACTTTGACATTCAGAGCACTGGGCAGAAATCACATTGTGTCAACACCCGCTAGGGCCATCACAATGCTTTGTTTTAATTAGACAGTCGGATTCCCCAAGTCCGTGCCAGTTCTGAATTGATTGTTAATTGATAATCGTTATAATTTAAAAGAACTAACTGGTTGCCCAACTAGTATTCTTAAAAATTTTAGCAAGAAAGTTCCACAATTGGCTACGTAACTAAACTATCCGGGGAACAAGAAACTACCATAAATGATAGAAACTCTATTTACCCAGAACGAGCACATAAACCATGTTATTGTTTCCCAATCAAGCCCGACTATCTCAATCTTCAGAGCCAATCCTTATCCCGAAGTTACGGATCTAATTTGCCGACTTCCCTTACCTACATTATTCTATCGACTAGAGACTCTTCACCTTGGAGACCAGCTGCGGATATTGGTACGGCCTGTTGAGAAGTTTGCGTGTCCCCACCATAAATTTTCAAGGTCCGAGGAGAAAATATCGACACAACAGTATATGTCATGCTCTTCTAGCCCATCTACCATATCTCTCTGCGAAAGACTTCCATGGTAGTACGGCTATAAAACAGAAAAGAAAACTCTTCCGATATCTCTCGACGGCTTCTTTATGGTCGTTCCTGTTGCCAGGATGAGCACGAGGCCCATATTTAATAACAAACGGATACTCAACAGGTTACGGAATTGGAACCGTATTCCCTTTCGTTCAAAATTATTCAAGTTTTTTAATTATGACAAAATTTAAATTTTAGTTACTTTTTTACTTGAAAATTTTCGGCTTTCGCCTTGAACTTAGGACCGACTAACTCGTGATCAACCACTGTTCACACGAAACCCTTCTCCACTTCAGTCCTCCAAGGTCTCATTCGATTATTTGCTACTACCACCAAGATCTGTACCAATGACGGCTCCATGCAGGCTTACGCCAAACACTTCTAAGCACACCATTGTACCTTCCTACTCACTAAAGTTTCAAAATTTATATTACAAGTAATATAAATCATCTACTTTAGCGGTAATGTATAGGTATACAACTTAAGCGCCATCCATTTTAAGGGCTAGTTGCTTCGGCAGGTGAGTTGTTACACACTCCTTAGCGGATTTCGACTTCCATGATCACCGTCCTGCTGTTTTAAGCAACCAACGCCTTTCATGGTTTCTGAATGAGTTGTTAATTTGGGCACCGTAACATTACGTTTGGTTCATCCCACAGCGCCAGTTCTGCTTACCAAAAGTGGCCCACTGGGCACATTATATCATAACCTTAAACTTCATATCAAGAAAGTTAAGGTTCTTACCCATTTAAAGTTTGAGAATAGGTTAAGATCGTTTCGACCCTAAGGCCTCTAATCATTCGCTTTACCAGATAAGATTATTTTATACAACAGTTAAATGCACCAGCTATCCTGAGGGAAACTTCGGAAGGAACCAGCTACTAGATGGTTCGATTGGTCTTTCGCCCCTATACTCAATTCTGACAATCGATTTGCACGTCAGAACTGTTTCGGTCTTCCATCAGGGTTTCCCTGACTTCAACCTGATCAAGTATAGTTCACCATCTTTCGGGTCACAGCATATATGCTCAAGGTACGTTCCAGTTAGAGGCATAAATAATATAAATATTATTATACATAACTATATAGAACGCCCCGGGATTGCGTTAATTAACTATAAATAGTTAAAAACTAATCCCAATAATAGTCAAGTTAATTACGCTATTAGGTTTATATCCCAATAACTTGCACATATGTTAGACTCCTTGGTCCGTGTTTCAAGACGGGTCCCGAAGGTATCCTGAATCTTTCGCATTGTTAATCATACAAGTGCTTATAATAAACATAAAAATCAATGATAATCATGCCATTATATAATTCCGAAAAATTAACGCACTGTACTCATATAATCTATCAGCACTTTATCAAATTTTTGAAATTTATTTTATGTTAAAATGCAAGCACTCTAATTTAAATAAACTCTTATCAAAATTGTTTGATAAATTCCATACATGCTAATAGATTACAATGTCCTTATATGGAAAAAATGCACACTATCGTTATAATATTGATTAAATATTACAATTCTAATGATGAATTTTCCATAACGGATATTCAGGTTCATCGGGCTTAACCTCTAAGCAGTTTCACGTACTATTTAACTCTCTATTCAGAGTTCTTTTCAACTTTCCCTCACGGTACTTGTTTACTATCGGTCTCATGGTTATATTTAGTTTTAGATGGAGTTTACCACCCACTTAGTGCTGCACTATCAAGCAACACGACTCTTTGGAAACATCATCTAATAATCATTAACGTTATACGGGCCTGGCACCCTCTATGGGTAAATGGCCTCATTTAAGAAGGACTTAAATCGTTAATTTCTCATACTAGAATATTGACGTTCCATACACTGCATCTCACATTTGCCATATAGACAAAGTGACTTAGTGCTGAACTGATTTCTTTTCGCTCGCCGCTACTAAGAAAATCCTTGTTAGTTTCTTTTCCTCCCTAATTAATATGCTTAAATTCAGGGGTAGTCCCATATGAGTTGAGGTTGTTTAATTACACTTATAGACAATTCTCTGCCTATTTTGAAATATACTCTCTTTTTTGAAGGTCCATAATATTCACAAAATTATTCTTTATATCATATTCGTTAATAAGAGGCAATTCTAGTTTATAAAATAATATATTTTATGCTAGACATTCCTCAGTATTATTTGAAATGAATAAAGAACATATAATTCTTCAAATTTCTCATGCAACAGAGTTTTAGTATTTTCATTTATTAATTCATATTATGAATATCTTAAGCGAGAACTTTTAGATTCACACTTATATTATCCAATAATATACAATGTGCTTAAAATTCCGAAAAATTTTAAACAACTTATTTAGCATAGTCTTACAACCCTCAACCATATGTAGTCCAAGCAGCACTAAAAATTAATTAAAGTACATAACAGCATGGACTGCGATATGCGTTCAAAATGTCGATGTTCATGTGTCCTGCAGTTCACACGATGACGCACAGTTTGCTGCGTTCTTCATCGACCCATGAGCCGAGTGATCCACCGCTTAGAGTGATACAATTTTTTTTATTTCATTACGTCAACAATATTTTTATTGAAAGAAATTAAAAATACACCATTTTACTGGCATATATCAATTCCTTCAATAAAATTTTTTTATACCTAAATAAATGTTGCGAAATGTCTTAGTTTTACATAATCGATAATAATAAGATATATGACAAGTATATTTTAGCTAAATTTATTTATTATGATCAACATATGTAAAGCGTTAACCTGCAAACAGGTACAACATTGTTTTTCTTTAGGTGTTGCGAACCAATGTATGCGCACTGGAATATGCACAATACATTTTGCAACGCATGTATATTATGGTACATATACACGCAGTTTTTATTTTATCCAAAACACATAAAACACTCTTAATACAGTATATAATAATAATAATACATAACAAACGGTTTTTAGCTAATTTAAATTATTATATGTTGCATAATTGTATCTCATATGATTGAATAAAATATTTATATTTATTAGTTACTTAATTTATTAAATATTGCAATTCCTAAAAGAGAAAAACAAATTTAATTTATTAACGGTTAGATGCATTAAAACAATAATGAT
The DNA here is from genome assembly GCF_023558435.1 of Drosophila sulfurigaster albostrigata. NCBI lineage: Eukaryota > Metazoa > Arthropoda > Insecta > Diptera > Drosophilidae > Drosophila > Drosophila sulfurigaster. Next base: position 65,189 of record NW_026909712.1, on the reverse strand, counting down.
CCTTCCGCAGGTTCACCTACGGAAACCTTGTTACGACTTTTACTTCCTCTAAATAATCAAGTTCGGTCAACTTTTGCGAAACAACCGCAACACACAAGGCGTCACAGTGATCACGTCCGGAGACCTCACTAAATAATTCAATCGGTAGTAGCGACGGGCGGTGTGCACAAAGGGCAGGGACGTAATCAATGCGAGTTAATGACTCACACTTACTGGGAATTCCAAGTTCATGTGAACAGTTTCAGTTCACAATCCCAAGCATGAAAGTGGTTCAGCGGTTTACCCGGACCTCTCGGTCTAGGAAATACACGTTGATACTTTCATTGTAGCGCGCGTGCAGCCCAGGACATCTAAGGGCATCACAGACCTGTTATTGCTCAATCTCATTATTGCTAGACGCAATTTGTCCATTTAAGAAGCTAGTGTCCTTATAATGGGACAAACCAACAGGTACGGCTCCACTTATATAAACACATTCAAACACAATAAACATTTTACTGCCACCATGAATGAAGGCTATATAAGCTTCAACACCATAATCCTGAAGATATCTATTTAATATATTTGAGTCTCGTTCGTTATCGGAATTAACCAGACAAATCACTCCACGAACTAAGAACGGCCATGCACCACCACCCATAGATTCGAGAAAGAGCTATCAATCTGTCTTACACACTTATGTTCGGACCTGGTAAGTTTTCCCGTGTTGAGTCAAATTAAGCCGCAGGCTCCACTCCTGGTGGTGCCCTTCCGTCAATTCCTTTAAGTTTCAGCTTTGCAACCATACTTCCCCCGGAGCCCAAAAGCTTTGGTTTCCCGGGAAGCGACTGAGAGAGCCATAAAAGTAGCTACACCCAATTGCTAGCTGGCATCGTTTATGGTTAGAACTAGGGCGGTATCTGATCGCCTTCGAACCTCTAACTTTCGTTCTTGATTAATGAAAACATCTTTGGCAAATGCTTTCGCTTAAGTTAGTCTTACGACGGTCCAAGAATTTCACCTCTCGCGTCGTAATACTAATGCCCCAAACTGCTTCTATTAATCATTACCTCTTGATCTGAAAACCAATGAAAGCAGAACAGAGGTCTTATTTCATTATCCCATGCACAGAATATTCAGGCATTTGAAGCCTGCTTTAAGCACTCTAATTTGTTCAAAGTAATTGTACCGGCCCACAATAACACTCGATGAAGAGCACTAATGCAGGTTTTAAATAGGAGGAACATATAAAAAAGTACAAGTACCTAATTATATATAAGAACTCCACCGGTAATACGCTTACATACATAAAGGTATAGTACTAACTACAATTGTAAGTTGCACTACCCGTATGAAGCACAAGTTCAACTACGAACGTTTTAACCGCAACAACTTTAATATACGCTATTGGAGCTGGAATTACCGCGGCTGCTGGCACCAGACTTGCCCTCCAATAGGTCCTTGTTAAAGGATTTAAAGTGTACTCATTCCAATTACAGGGCCTCGGATATGAGTCCTGTATTGTTATTTTTCGTCACTACCTCCCCGAGCTGGGAGTGGGTAATTTACGCGCCTGCTGCCTTCCTTAGATGTGGTAGCCGTTTCTCAGGCTCCCTCTCCGGAATCGAACCCTGATTCCCCGTTACCCGTTGCAACCATGGTAGTCCTAGATACTACCATCAAAAGTTGATAGGGCAGACATTTGAAAGATCTGTCGTCGGTACGAGACCATACGATCTGCATGTTATCTAGAGTTCAACCAGTGTAACGATCTTGCGATCGCTTGGTTTTAGCCTAATAAAAGCACACGTTCCAGAAGGTCCGTGTTTTAATTGCATGTATTAGCTCTAGAATTACCACAGTTATCCAAGTAACTGTTAACGATCTAAGGAACCATAACTGATATAATGAGCCTTTTGCGGTTTCACTATTAATTCGTGTGTACTTAGACATGCATGGCTTAATCTTTGAGACAAGCATATAACTACTGGCAGGATCAACCAGAATAATGTTCATTTCATTATGTAAATAATATTTAAAATATAATTACATAAATCTTCAAATATGTAAAATACATGACAACTCACAAATATTTTTGAATAACAAACGATAATATTCAATAATTGTATATATATATATGTTATACTTGACATGTACTATACGAATGTGGCCACAATTAGATAGCATTCACGTTCGCTAGTTATAATTCACAATTGTTTATATAAATATATATACTTATATATAAAATATATATGCATATAATCGTTCAAAAATATCATTTTATTTCAACTTACTAAATATATTATATCACACATGCATATTTATAATTTAAATTCAATTAATTGAATAAAAATTATTTTATTTTGATGACAAATTGATAATTTTATCTAATTTTGCATTTACGTGTAGACAATATTATATTAGTAAAAACCTCCGTCCAAAATAAATAATTTTTATAATGTCCTTGAGGATTTTCAATTATTCACAAAATATTAATTCTTTAGCTACGAAAACACCTTTGGAATAAGACATTTAATTCGTCATATGCTTATATAATAATAGTTATTATATAAACATATAAACGTCGGATGAGACTTTTGTAATAACATAATTATTACCTATTATGCAAACTGAAATATATGCATCCAATACATATATATACGTGATGGGCACACACTGCTCACCATGTATAGGTTTTGTGACACGTTTTCTACAATGCTTTTATTTTATTTAGTATTGCCATCTAACGTATCTTTTTGTTGCACTAATTTAATAATACAACAGTAAAACTTCATTATTTTTAACTTTTTTAATCATATTGCCTTCTATATGATTATTTTCATATATTATTTATATATGACTTATGCCGGCAAGACTCACTCCATATACATAGTCATATATATTTCACTTGTGAAATTTTTCTCATATGACATGCCTGCTCGATCATCCACCCCCTATATAGGTTTTGTGACACGTTTTCTACAACCAGCTCATTTTACTAAGGTCTACCATCTAATGTATCTTTATGTTGCACTAATTTAATAATACAACAGCAAAACTTCATTATTTTTAACTTGTATAATCATATTGCCTTCTATATGATTATTTTCATATATTATTTATATATGACTTATGCCGGCAAGACTCACTCCATATACATAGTCATATATATTTCACTTGTGAAATTTTTCTCATATGACATGCCTGCCCGACCTCACCACCCCTATAAAGGTTTTGTGACACGTTTTCTGCAATGCTTTTATTTTATTTAGTATTACCATCTAACGTATCTTTTTGTTGCACTAATTTAATAATACAACAGTAAAACTTCATTATTTTTAACTTTTTAATCATATTGCCTTCTATATGATTATTTTCATATATTATTTATATATGACTTATGCCGGCAAGACTCACTCCATATACATAGTCATATATATTTCACTTGTGAAATTTTTCTCATATGACATGCCTGCTCGACATCACCACCCCTATATAGGTTTTGTGACACGTTTTCTACAACCAGCTCATTTTACTAAGGTCTACCATCTAATGTATCTTTATGTTGCACTAATTTAATAATACAACAGCAAAACTTCATTATTTTTAACTTGTATAATCATATTGCCTTCTATATGATTATTTTCATATATTATTTATATATGACTTATGCCGGCAAGACTCACTCCATATACATAGTCATATATATTTCACTTGTGAAATTTTTCTCATATGACATGCCTGCCCGACCTCACCACCCCTATAAAGGTTTTGTGACACGTTTTCTGCAATGCTTTTATTTTATTTAGTATTACCATCTAACGTATCTTTTTGTTGCACTAATTTAATAATACAACAGTAAAACTTCATTATTTTTAACTTTTTAATCATATTGCCTTCTATATGATTATTTTCATATATTATTTATATATGACTTATGCCGGCAAGACTCACTCCATATACATAGTCATATATATTTCACTTGTGAAATTTTTCTCATATGACATGCCTGCTCGACATCACCACCCCTATATAGGTTTTGTGACACGTTTTCTACAACCAGCTCATTTTACTAAGGTCTACCATCTAATGTATCTTTATGTTGCACTAATTTAATAATACAACAGCAAAACTTCATTATTTTTAACTTGTATAATCATATTGCCTTCTATATGATTATTTTCATATATTATTTATATATGACTTATGCCGGCAAGACTCACTCCATATACATAGTCATATATATTTCACTTGTGAAATTTTTCTCATATGACATGCCTGCCCGACCTCACCACCCCTATAGAGGTTTTGTGACACGTTTTCTGCAATGCTTTTATTTTATTTAGTATTACCATCTAACGTATCTTTTTGTTGCACTAATTTAATAATACAACAGTAAAACTTCATTATTTTTAACTTTTTAATCATATTGCCTTCTATATGATTATTTTCATATATTATTTATATATGACATGCCGGCAAGACTCACTCCATATACATAGTCATATATATTTCACTTGTGAAATTTTTCTCATATGACATGCCTGCCCGACCTCACCACCCCTATATAGGTTTTGTGACACGTTTTCTACAACCGGCTCATTTTACTAAGGTCTACCATCAAATGTATCTTTATGTTGCACTAATTTAATAATGCAACAGTAAAACTTCATTATTTTTAACTTTTTAATCATATTGCCTTCTATATGATTGTTTTCATATATTATTTATATATGACATGCCGGCAAGACTCACTCCATATACATAGTCATATATATTTCACTTGTGAAATTTTTCTCATATGACATGCCTGCCCGACCTCACCACCCCTATATAGGTTTTGTGACACGTTTTCTACAACCAGCTCATTTTACTAAGGTCTACCATCAAATGTATCTTTATGTTGCACTAATTTAATAATGCAACAGTAAAACTTCATTATTTTTTTAACTTTTTAATCATATTGCCTTCTATATGATTGTTTTCATATATTATTTATATATGACATGCCGGCAAGACTCACTCCATATACATAGTCATATATATTTCACTTGTGAAATTTTTCTCATATGACATGCCTGCTCGACATCACCACCCCTATATAGGTTTTGTGACACGTTTTCTACAACCAGCTCATTTTACTAAGGTCCACCACCTAATGTATCTTTATGTGGCACTAATTTAATAATACAACAGCAAAACTTCATTATATTATCATCAATAATTTGTATTAAATACAAGTACAATCGTAAATTGTTTAACATTGTTTAAAATTTTTGTCAAAGTTGAAATGATATGTCAGTTCAATAAAAATTCACCAAGTCCAAAAAATGTTTTCTCAAGTTTAACTCGAATTCTTATCTTAGTATATTAATAAACTGTATTAAATGCTATTTAAAAAGTTTTTCATTCAATTTTCACATGTTGAAATTTTTGCCAATGTTGAACTCATATCTCGGTAGAACCTCATATCATATGGCTGCAGTTCAATAAAAATTCACCAAGTCCAAAAAATTTTTCTCAAGTTAAATTCAAAATCTTATCTCATTATATTAATAAACTGTATAAAATGCTATTTAAAAAGTTTTTCATTCAATTTTCGCATGTTGAAATTTTTGTCAATGTTGAACTCATATCTCGGTAGAACCTCATATCATATGGCTGCAGTTCAAAAAAAATTCACCAAGTCCAAAAAATTTTTCTCAAGTTAAATTCAAAATCTTATCTCATTATATTAATAAACTGTATAACATGCTATTTAAAAAGTTTTTCATTCAATTTTCACATGTTGAAATTTTTGTCAATGTTGAACTCATATCTCGGTAGAACCTCATATCATATGGCTGCAGTTCAATAAAAATTCACCAAGTCCAAAAAATTTTTCTCAAGTTAAATTCAAAATCTTATCTCATTATATTAATAAACTGTATAACATGCTATTTAAAAGTTTTTATTCTATTTTGACATGTTGAAATTTTTGTCAATGTTGAACTCATATCTCGGTGGAACCTCATATCATTTGGCTGCAGTTCAATAAAAATTCACCAAGTCCAAAAAATTTTTCTCAAGTTAAATTCAAAATCTTATCTCATTATATTAATAAACTGTATAAAATGCTATTTGAAAAGTTTTTCTTCAATTTTCATATGTTGAAATTTTTTGTCATATTTCGCTAGAACCTCATATCATATGGCTGCAGTTCAATAAAAATTCACCAAGTCCAAAAAATTTTTCTCAAGTTAAATTCAAAATCTTATCTCATTATATTAATAAACTGTATAAAATGCTATTTAAAAAGTTTTTCATTCAATTTTCATATTTTTGTCAATAACTCATATCTGTAGAACCTCATATCATATGGCTGCAGTTCAATAAAAATTCACAAGTGTTGAAATTTTTGTCAATGTTGAACTCATATCTCGGTAGAACCTCATATCATATGGCTGCAGTTCAATAAAAATTCACCAAGTCCAAAAAATTTTTTCTCAAGTTAAATTCAAAATCTTATCTCATTATATTAATAAACTGTATAACATGCTATTTAAAAGTTTTTTATTCTATTTTGACATGTTGAAATTTTTTGTCAATGTTGAACTCATATCTCGGTAGAACCTCATATCATTTGGCTGCAGTTCAATAAAAAATTCACCAAGTCCAAAAAAATTTTTTCTCAAGTTAAATTCAAAATCATATCTCATTATATTAATAAACAGTATAAAATGCTATTTAAAAAGTTTTTCATTCAATTTTCATATGTTGAAATTTTTTGTCAAAATTGAACTTATAAGTTTTTCATGTCTTAAGTTGCGCCACCAATATGATGGCGTTCTTTTGCTACCAAACATATTAAATGCATACTTAAAATACGCAAGTATTCTGTACACATAGATACATATATATCATGCATATTTTTAATTTTCGCCACTAATATGATGCCGTCCTTTTGCTACCAAATAAATATGTATAACTAACACATACTAAATAAATGCATATTTAAAATATGCAAGTATTTTGTACTAACATAGATATACTATGCATATTCTTAATTTTCGCCACTAATATGATGGCGTCCTTTTGCTACCAAATAAATATATATTACCAACGCATAATAAATAAATGCATATTTAAAATACGCAAGTATTTTGTAAACAAATTTTCGCCACTAATATGATGGCGTCCTTTTGGCTACCAAATAAATATATATTACCAACGCATAATAAATAAATGCATATTTAAAATATGCAAGTATTTTGTACACATAGATATACTATGCATATTCTTAATTTTCGCCACTAATATGATGGCGTCCTTTTGGCTACCAAATAAATATATATTACCAACGCATAATAAATAAATGCATATTTAAAATATGCAAGTATTTTGTACACATAGATATACTATGCATATTCTTAATTTTCGCCACTAATATGATGGCGTCATTTTGCTACCAAATAAATATATATTACCAACGCATAATAAATAAATGCATATTTAAAATACGCAAGTATTTTGTAAACTAATTTTCGCCACTAATATGATGGCGTCCTTTTGGCTACCAAATAAATATATATTACCAACGCATAATAAATAAATGCATATTTAAAATATGCAAGTATTTTGTAAACAAATTTTCGCCACTAATATGATGGCGTCCTTTTGGCTACCAAATAAATATATATTACCAACGCATAATAAATAAATGCATATTTAAAATATGCAAGTATTTTGTACACATAGATATACTATGCATATTTTTAATCTTCGCCACTAATATGATGGCGTCCTTTTGGCTACCAAATAAATATATATAATTAACGCATACTAAATAAATGCATATTTAAAATATACAAGTATATTTTGTACACATTGATATATTATTTATTTATATATATAATATATTCATATATTATATAAATATTCTTCTTATATGCGTAATTGTATAACATAATTATGCATACAATTTTGCATATTTATATATATAAACATATATACGTTTCCATATATACATCATACATATAATATTTTTTATATATGCCTTAAACATATATATTTTATCGAATCGTCAAGCAAAGGATAAGCTTCAGTGGATCGCAGTATGGCAGCTGCTCAACCACTTACAACACCTTGCCTGTTATAAAAGTCGTTTACAATTGATTCAAGGCTTTGTCATTGTATTAAATAATGTTTTAATATATAACTAGCGCGGCACCAGGTGATCGAAGATCCTCCCAATTTACTATGTTATATGTAACATTGGCATCACATCCATCGTCGTCTATTAAATGAATAATAAACTTTTAATGGTTTAGAAGCCATACAATGCAAATTGCCCCTTATTTATCATTGCAGTCCAGCACGGATACGACCTTAGAGGCGTTCAGGCATAATCCAACGGACGTAGCGTCATACCACTGTTCGCTCGAACAAGTATTGTGCCATTGGTCCGTACCTGCGGTTCCTCTCGTACTACGCAGGAATGCTGTCGCAACAACGTTTTGTCATTAGTAGGGTAAAACTAACCTGTCTCACGACGGTCTAAACCCAGCTCACGTTCCCTTGCATGGGTGAACAATCCAACGCTTGGTGAATTTTGCTTCACAATGATAGGAAGAGCCGACATCGAAGGATCAAAAGCGACGTCGCTATGAACGCTTGGCCGCCACAAGCCAGTTATCCCTATGGTAACTTTTCTGACACCTCTTGTTAAAAACTCTTTAAACCAAAAGGATCGATAGGCCGAGCTTTTGCTGTCCCTGTGTGTACTGAACACCGAGATCAAGTCAGCATTTGCCCTTTTGCTCTATGTGTGGTTTCTGTCCGCACTGAGCTGGCCTTGGGACACCTCCGTTATTATTTGAGAGATGTACCGCCCCAGTCAAACTCCCTACCTGGCAATGTCCTTGAATTGGATCATACCTGAGTAATTGGAGTTATACCAAATTTTTAATTTGAGAATACATAAATGCACTCTCTCATTAATGAATTTGTTTGCGATTATATAACAAACTCGTGATACTTTGATCAAGAAGCTTGCATCAAAACCCAATACCATAAGATATAATAAATATATCCGTATAATGGCTAGGAAATGATACACGTTCCATTTAATCAAGTAAGTAAGGAAACAATAAGAGTAGTGGTATTTCATTGTCGATACTAAACCGAAATTTAATATCTCCCACTTATTCTACACCTCTTATGTCTCCTTACACTGCCAGATTAGAGTCAAGCTCAAAAGGGTCTTCTTTCCCGCTAATTATTCCAAGCCCGTTCCCTTGGCTGTGGTTTCGCTAGATAGTAGATAGGGACAGTAGGAATCTCGTTAATCCATTCATGCGCGTCACTAATTAGATGACGAGGCATTTGGCTATTTTTTTGTAGGAAATGAATTTGCCACACAACAATGCCATATAAGGATGCTCTCAGTCGTTTTACCGACCGATAGCTCCAGATGCCCCTCCAGTTTAGCGTAGCAGAAACGATTTTAATGTCCTCATGTGCCTGATAATCCCGAACCAGAGCCGTTCGTACGTCCTGTCTGTCGTAGATCTCAACCTTACTCTGATGAGCTTGGTCAAGATCAAGTCCGTCAGTCACTACCTGAGCGTCGATCACTATCGTGTGATCTGGTCGGAAACCCACCAGGTCCGGCTTATATATCCTGTTCTCTCCCTGCAGACTTGGTTCAGCAATGACAGAGTAGCCTCTCGTCTCAAGTCCCCGCTTGAGATAATTAGCTACACTGTTGTGTCTAGCCACCCGCCTCCCATGCGTACGATGACACTTCTGCAGAATGTGGTTTAGTGATTCGGGAGCATCACATCCTGCACGACACTGCCTCTCCAATTCGTGCCTTCCCTCGTGGTACGAGACCGCGTGGGTAGGGCATTTATCCGCAGTTTGATCCCATTCAAATAAGCTTTTCCAGTTAACAAACGCGTGGGTGCGACAACCCACCCGTGTTGCGGAGCATAACGCCCTGCTTCACGGAGACCGCTACCATCAACAGAGGAGTGCAACCTATCCGCCCAGTACGAGTCGATCAAAAGGCGTGTATCCAGAGCCGCGTCTCCCGATGCCTTGCACCTATCTCGGGCCCTCCGAATTTCCGCACTAAGGAACGAACTGGCTGTCTCGGATTGCTCGAGGTGGGGCCATTTTATGTTCGTTAACCTCTGTATGCGCAGCATTGGGCTGTCCTTCGAACTGAGGGAACACCGAGACCCCCACTTGTGTGGGGCATGGAAGAATGCTACTGACACATCCATAGGAAGATCTAACCATTTCCTTACGACCGACCGTACCAGTCTGTCACACTTTCTCAAAACGCCTATTGCCACACTACCAAGGGTTAGCTTGTGATATAGCTGTGGAATGAGGACAGTTCTGAGGGCGAATAACTTCTGCTGTGGCTTCAGGGGGGACCGCGATATGATATCCAATCTGGGACCAATGTCCTCAGTCGGATTGTAGCGGGCCCTCCCGTCCGCAGTGAACTGGATGCCAAGATACTTCCATTCCTCAGAACGCTTCAAGCTTGGACACTTGCGCGAACCTACACAAAAGCTCCGTGATTCGATCACAGTACACTTCTGCTTCGGTTGCCCCTTGACACTAACAGTAAAACACTTATTAGCGTTTAGGGTCAGCCCAACGGACGCCAAAAAGGAGACCGTGGTATCCAATAATGCCTGAAGGCCCTTCGGTGTGGAAGCAAACAACACCAGATCGTCTGCGAACGCTGCAGCGTTTGTTTTGGCATTTCCGACACTGACACCAATCTCGTCCGGTAAAGACCTGAGCAACCGGTCGATGACCAAGTTGAACATATGTGGAGACAAAGGGTCACCCTGCTTCACACCTCTAGCAGGGACGAATTCCTCTGATCTCCAGCCTTTACCATTGAGACTAGTGCCACCTCCCAAGTACAAGCTACGTACGTAGTCAACAAAACCCGTTGGTGCACCATACGCGGATAGGGTGTCAATTACCGCTGCGTGAGACACAGAGTCAAACGCTTTGCTGACATCAAGTGTCGCGATATAACACGACGCATGACGTCTATGGTGGTCCCTCAGGATTAAGTCAACTATTGTCGCGTTATCGGCGCAACCGTCAGTAGGAAGAAACCCCCGCTGACGCGGATCCCAATCGACTGATGAGGCCAATCGAGATGCCAAGATGGCATTGAGTTGTCTAACTATGACAGAAGGCACCGATATCGGACGGAAGTCTTCTGGTCGGGATGCTCTTACCGTCTTCGGGATGAAAACGGTTCGAGCCATTCGGAAGAGTGTGGGTAGTTTGCCGCACCAGAGAATAAGGTTCATTATGCGAAGCATAACACCACTGGGAATACTCCTGGCAGTTCTTGGAGATATTCCGTCCGGTCCGGGAGAAGAATTCAATGGCACTTGATGCAATTGCAGGTCCCTAGACGTAATAGGTGACCATACCCCTCAAGCAAGTGTCCCATATGGGGCACGGTGCTATTGCAAGAGGAAAGGCTCTGCTGTGTCATGACTTCTCTCCAGTATGGTTCCATAATCTCTTGGTTTGGCATTACCGACTCGTCGGGTCCTGCTAGCAGGGATCCGATGCATCGACCTTTATGTTTGTCCCAGTTGCGCTGAACCCTAGCGAACTGCTGCCGTCTATTTTGTCTCCTATTGCGAGGCTCAGGAAAGACTCTCGCCGAAACCGGACCTTCGTTTCGATTCGGAAAAATTTCCAGGAGATAGTTAGACAAACACTGGAGAGTTGCTTCTTTGCCCGAAGTCTGCGCTCCATCAATGATAGATTGCAGAACCTCGACTCTCCACGATCGATTACATCCCACAGGGCCGAAGCCCCGCAGTATCCGCATGAGGACGTCGTCCGAATGTATCGATGGTGTGATTGGAACCGACTCTGACATTGAAGAAGAAGACTCAAGCCCACTTATACTACTAATATGATGGCGTCCTTTTGGCTACCAAATAAATATATATTACCAACGCATAATAAATAAATGCATATTTAAAATATGCAAGTATTTTGTACACATAGATATACTATGCCGTGGTAACCGTCGTCGCATGCAGACGTGTATTTATTGTGCTCCGGGAAAAAATATTCAATAAGATCACATAAGTGCAGTGACTGGTTTAAAAAATCTACAATATCGCGAAAAGACGCTCTTTGCGATGAAATCGCTAATGTTTATATTGATTGATTAATTAATTAATATAAATCATAACAATTAAAACTCTAATTAATCAATCTCGATTACAATGAGTCAAAACGACATTCGTGCACAACGTCACCGTGAGCAAGACGAGAGACGGCTCTCACAACAACGAAACAACGCGTACTTCTTTAAAGCGACCGAATATAATGCAAGCTCTGATCAAGTGCGGTCAATTACCCCCAACTCGACCGAATTCTTAAACGTAGAGAGTAATAGAGCGCGCTCATGCTCTCCCTCGCTACCATCGATGTCTCTGCAGCCTAAGAGCGCAGTAACCAGCACCGCAATTTCGCTGACAACGTCAACCGTAACAACAACAACAACCGCAACTGTATCGACAGCGCGTTTAACGACATCATCAGCTAGCAGCGCAAACATTACTACGTCTGTCGCTGCGCTGCCCGAAAAAAAGAACAAAAACAATGAACCTATTAAGCCGGCTGTGCAGACTGGTATGGATCGCTACATTCAAATTAAAAGAAAGATGAGCCCTCTAAATTCTCAACGCAAAATAACCCGTGGCAATGCTAGCCTAGCTGCAATAGAAACGGACATGAACTCGAACCGATTCAAAATCTTGGCAGACGCCTATGAGGTTGAGGCGGCCGAATCTACTGAAGTCGAGAAAAGGAAGCCAAAGCCTCCGCCTATTTATATACGAGAAAAAAGTTCCAATGTTCTCGTCAACAAAATTATTGAGCTTATTGGCAAGGATAACTTCCACATAATACCCCTTGTAAAGGGCAACATCCACGAAACAAAAGTTCAAATGAAGTCTGAAGATAATTACAGAGTATTATCGAAATATCTTACCGATAATAAAAAGAACTTTTACACGTATCAGCTTAAAAGCAGCAAGGGTTTGCAAGTCGTACTCAAGGGTATAGAATCTGAAGTAACGCCTGCAGAGATAACAAAGGCACTACAAGAGAAGGGATTTAGCGCAAAGACAGTCTTCAATATCCTTAACAGGGATAGAAAGCCGCAGCCACTCTTTAAGGTTGAGCTCGAGCCAGACAATAAGCCCCTGAAGAAATACGAAGTGCACCCTATATACAATCTTCAGTTCCTGCTGCATCGCCGAATTACAGTTGAGGAACCGCACAAACGCAATGGTCCGGTACAATGTGCGAACTGCCAAGAATATGGTCATACAAGGTCATACTGTAAACTGCGCCCGGTGTGTGTAGTTTGTGGAGAGCTTCATGACTCCGCACACTGCCCAGCGAGCAAAGATGACTGCAACTCGAAAAGTGCGGCAACTGCGGTGGCAATCACACTGCTAACTATAGAGGTTGCCCAGTTTATAAGGATCTGAAAAGCCGCATTCATCAAAAAGGAATTACCGCCCGCACCCAAAATAAAACGTTGAAAGTCTCCAGATCAAACCCTGAAGTCTTCTTCTCGACTGCAGCCAGATCCTCACTAGGACCTATTAACTCTGACAAAAGTGTGACATACGCAAGCGCTTTAAAATCAGGACCGGCTATCCCTGCCTCAAAAGTTCATTTCTGCAATCAGCATACCAAGAACCGAACATGGCTCAGCAACATCAATCGCCGGAGCAGTCAAAAGCAACTTCGAAGCTATGATATGCAGCTTACAACAAAGCCTTACAGAATTTATGTCATTTATGCGCACAACTATGCAAGATTTAATGCGAAACCAAAATCTATTGATTGAAATGCTGGTTTCACAACAATCCAAATAATGACTCCCCTACGGATCTCTACGTGGAACGCTAACGGCGTTTCACAGCATAAACTTGAGTTAGCTCAATTCCTACTCGACAATCAAATCGACGTAATGCTGCTTTCAGAAACACACCTTACAAACAAATACAATTTTCATCTTCGAGGATATACTTTCTACGGAACAAATCATCCAGACGGTAAAGCACATGGTGGGACTGGAATTCTAATCAGAAGCCGTATTAAGCACTACTATCATAACAAATTTGCTAAAACTACCTACAGGCCACATCTATAAATATAAAACTAAATACCGGCAACGAACTTACACTAGCCGCCGTATACTGCCCCCTCGCTTCACTATAGCTGAAGATGAGTTTATGCAGTTTTTCAACTCACTAGGAGACCACTTCATAGCAGCAGGAGACTACAATGCCAAGCACACACACTGGGGATCTCGTCTCGTGACTCCAAAAGGAAAGCAGCTCTACAATGCCATTATCAACGCCAAGAACAAGCTAGACTATGTTTCTTCTGGCACACCAACATACTGGCCGGCAGACCCAAAGAAACTGCCCGATTTAATAGACTTTGCGATTACCAAAAACATTCCAAGAAATCTGATAAGCGCCGAATGCCTTTCGGATCTTTCATCTGACCACTCGCCTATACTGTTTATTCTACTCCGGCATCCAGGAACATTGGAACAATCACTAAAATTGACCTCACAGAAAACTAATTGATTAAGTACAGAAAGTATATAAGCTCACACATTGAGCTAAGTCCCCATCTCAATAATGAAGCCGACGTAGACAGCTTTGTTAATTCACTGGAGTCTGTACTTGTCTCTGCAGCCCAAGCTTCAACACCTCAAACCATAAATACACAAAGCAATCGAAAGAAGACAAATCTACAAATCGAGCAGCTCGTCCTCGAAAAGCGACGCTTACGTCGAGAGTGGCAATTCCACAGATCGCCATCTTCTAAGCAACGTTTAAGACATGCCTCACGTGAACTTACTAAAGCTCTACAGCAAGAAGAAGCATATGTCCAACGCCACTACATAGAGCAATTGTGTACTTCTAGTACGAAAAACTCACTATGGAGAGCTCACCCTACTCTGAGCTCACCGAAAGAAGCCGTGATGCCTATAAGAAATCCCACAGGAGGCTGGGCGCGTAGCGATGCAGACAGAGCCAGCACGTTTGCCAACCACCTTAAAATGTATTCCAACCAAATCCTGCCACGAGTGCGTTTACTCTGCCGACTTTATCAAATGAGCCTCAGCTTCAACGTGAGCCAATCGAATTTCGCCCAAATGAAATCGTTAGCATCATCAAAAATCAACTGAATCCGAAAAATCCCCGGATGCGACCTCATAACTCCCAAAATGATCATCGAGCTCCCATATTGCGCCGTTTGCACTATCACCCAGCTTTTCAACACCATCGCAAAACTTGGCTACTATCCAATGAGATGGAAGAAGTCAATTATAATAATGATAGCAAAGCCGGGAAAAGACCACACAGTCTCCACGTCGTATAGACCTATAAGCCTACTTTCATGCTTATCTAAACTCTTTGAAAAATGCGTTTTGATTCGGATAAACACGTACCTAAGACTCCAGGAAGGAATCCCGTCACATCAATTTGGGTTTCGTGAAAAGCACGGAACAATTGAGCAGGTCAACCGGATAACATCAGAAATTCGGAACGCGTTCGAAAAACGAGAGTACTGTACTGCCATATTTTTAGATGTCTCTCAAGCATTTGACAGAGTCTGGCTAGAAGGTCTAATGTACAAGATCAAGACAATGCTCCCCAGCAACACCCATAAGCTTTTAGAGTCTTACCTTTACGACAGAAAATTTGTTGTGAGATGCAACTCTGCTATATCTGATGTTTTCACTGTTGGAGCTGGAGTTCCTCAAGGTAGTGTGCTAGGGCCAACACTATACGTCCTCTACACAGCAGACATCCCGACAAGCACACGAATAACAACATCTACGTTTGCTGATGATACAGCTATTCTTAGCCGCTCAAAATGCCCGAGGCAAGCAACTGCGCAGCTAGCTCTTCATATGGTCGTTGTTGAAAATGGCTATCAGATTGGCGAATTAGAGTGAACGAACAAAAATGCAAGCACGTTACATTCACCCTGAACAGACAAAACTGCCCGCCGCTAACGTTAAACAACACTCCACTCCCGCAAGCAAACGAAGTGACATATCTAGGAGTACACCTCGACAGAAGACTCACATGGCGCCGGCACATTGAAGCCAAAAAGAACACACCTAAAGCTAAAAGCCAGCAGCCTTCATTGGCTTATCAACGCTCGGTCTCCCCTTAGCCTTGAATATAAAGTCCTGCTGTATAACTCGGTACTAAAACCTATATGGATGTACGGCTCCCAATTATGGGGGAGTGCCAGCAATAGTAATATTGACATAGTCCAGCGAGCTCAGTCGAAGATCTTGAGAACCATCACCGGGGCACCGTGGTACGTTCGCAACGAAAACATACAACGCGACTTAAACATCCTACCAGTCAAAGAAGTGATCGCAGAACAGAAGGAAAAGTACTTTACCAAGCTACTGTTGCACCCTAACCACCTGGCGAGAGGTCTAACAAGGTTGAGCAACCAATCACGTCTTCGTCGTAATGACTTACCTACCCAGCGACCGACCTGAGGGACGCGCAACCAGAATGCAGTTTTAACACACTGTTAGCTAAATTTTAATGTTAAGATTCGTAAACTTATTGTTAGTCTCAAAATCTAGAGAAGATTCAATAAATAAAAGCAAAGTCCTCAAAAAAAAAAAAAAAAATAGATATACTATGCATATTCTTAATTTTCGCCACTAATATGATGGCGTCCTTTTGGCTACCAAATAAATATATATTACCAACGCATAATAAATAAATGCATATTTAAAATATGCAAGTATTTTGTACACATAGATATACTATGCATATTCTTAATTTTCGCCACTAATATGATGGCGTCATTTTGCTACCAAATAAATATATATTACCAACGCATAATAAATAAATGCATATTTAAAATACGCAAGTATTTTGTAAACAAATTTTCGCCACTAATATGATGGCGTCCTTTTGGCTACCAAATAAATATATATTACCAACGCATAATAAATAAATGCATATTTAAAATATGCAAGTATTTTGTAAACAAATTTTCGCCACTAATGTGATGGCGTCCTTTAGGCTACCAAATAAATATATATTACCAACGCATAATAAATAAATGCGTATTTAAAATATGCAAGTATTTTGTACACATAGATATACTATGCATATTTTTAATCTTCGCCCTTAATATGATGGCGTCCTTTTGGCTACCAAATAAATATATATAATTAACGCATACTAAATAAATGCATATTTAAAATATACAAGTATATTTTGTACACATTGATATATTATTTATTTATATATATAATATATTCATATATTATATAAATATTCTTCTTATATGCGTAATTGTATAACATAATTATGCATACAATTTTGCACATTTATATATATAAACATATATACGTTTCCATATATACATCATACATATAATATTTTTTTATATATGCCTTAAACATATATATTTTATCGAATCGTCAAGCAAAGGATAAGCTTCAGTGGATCGCAGTATGGCAGCTGCTCAACCACTTACAACACCTTGCCTGTTATAAAAGTCGTTTACAATTGATTCAAGGCTTTGTCATTGTATTAAATAATGTTTTAATATATAACTAGCGCGGCACCAGGTGATCGAAGATCCTCCCAATTTACTATGTTATATGTAACATTGGCATCACATCCATCGTCGACTATTAAATGAATAATAAACTTTTAATGGTTTAGAAGCCATACAATGCAAATTGCCCCTTATTTATCATTGCAGTCCAGCACGGATACGACCTTAGAGGCGTTCAGGCATAATCCAACGGACGTAGCGTCATACCACTGTTCGCTCGAACAAGTATTGTGCCATTGGTCCGTACCTGCGGTTCCTCTCGTACTACGCAGGAATGCTGTCGCAACAACGTTTTGTCATTAGTAGGGTAAAACTAACCTGTCTCACGACGGTCTAAACCCAGCTCACGTTCCCTTGCATGGGTGAACAATCCAACACTTGGTGAATTTTGCTTCACAATGATAGGAAGAGCCGACATCGAAGGATCAAAAAGCGACGTCGCTATGAACGCTTGGCCGCCACAAGCCAGTTATCCCTATGGTAACTTTTCTGACACCTCTTGGTAAAAACTCTTTAAACCAAAAGGATCGATAGGCCGAGCTTTTGCTGTCCCTGTGTGTACTGAACACCGAGATCAAGTCAGCATTTGCCCTTTTGCTCTATGTGTGGTTTCTGTCCGCACTGAGCTGGCCTTGGGACACCTCCGTTATTATTTGAGAGATGTACCGCCCCATTCAAACTCCCTACCTGGCAATGTCCTTGAATTGGATCATACCTGAGTAATTGGAGTTATACCAAATTTGGCTACATTTGGCTACCTTAAGAGAGTCATAGTTACTCCCACCGTTGACCCGCGCTTACTTGAATTTCTTCACTTTGACATTCAGAGCACTGGGCAGAAATCACATTGTGTCAACACCCGCTAGGGCCATCACAATGCTTTGTTTTAATTAGACAGTCGGATTCCCCAAGTCCGTGCCAGTTCTGAATTGATTGTTAATTGATAATCGTTATAATTTAAAAGAACTAACTGGTTGCCCAACTAGTATTCTTAAAAATTTTAGCAAGAAAGTTCCACAATTGGCTACGTAACTAAACTATCCGGGGAACAAGAAACTACCATAAATGATAGAAACTCTATTTACCCAGAACGAGCACATAAACCATGTTATTGTTTCCCAATCAAGCCCGACTATCTCAATCTTCAGAGCCAATCCTTATCCCGAAGTTACGGATCTAATTTGCCGACTTTCCTTACCTACATTATTCTATCGACTAGAGACTCTTCACCTTGGAGACCAGCTGCGGATATTGGTACGGCCTGTTGAGAAGTTTGCGTGTCCCCACCATAAATTTTCAAGGTCCGAGGAGAAAATATCGACACAACAGTATATGTCATGCTCTTCTAGCCCATCTACCATATCTCTCTGCGAAAGACTTCCATGGTAGTACGGCTATAAAACAGAAAAGAAAACTCTTCCGATATCTCTCGACGGCTTCTTTATGGTCGTTCCTGTTGCCAGGATGAGCACGAGGCCCATATTTAATAACAAACGGATACTCAACAGGTTACGGAATTGGAACCGTATTCCCTTTCGTTCAAAATTATTCAAGTTTTTTAATTATGACAAAATTTAAATTTTAGTTACTTTTTTACTTGAAAATTTTCGGCTTTCGCCTTGAACTTAGGACCGACTAACTCGTGATCAACCACTGTTCACACGAAACCCTTCTCCACTTCAGTCCTCCAAGGTCTCATTCGATTATTTGCTACTACCACCAAGATCTGTACCAATGACGGCTCCATGCAGGCTTACGCCAAACACTTCTAAGCACACCATTGTACCTTCCTACTACTAAAGTTTCAAAATTTATATTACAAGTAATATAAATCATCTACTTTAGCGGTAATGTATAGGTATACAACTTAAGCGCCATCCATTTTAAGGGCTAGTTGCTTCGGCAGGTGAGTTGTTACACACTCCTTAGCGGATTTCGACTTCCATGATCACCGTCCTGCTGTTTTAAGCAACCAACGCCTTTCATGGTTTCTGAATGAGTTGTTAATTTGGGCACCGTAACATTACGTTTGGTTCATCCCACAGCGCCAGTTCTGCTTACCAAAAGTGGCCCACTGGGCACATTATATCATAACCTTAAACTTCATATCAAGAAAGTTAAGGTTCTTACCCATTTAAAGTTTGAGAATAGGTTAAGATCGTTTCGACCCTAAGGCCTCTAATCATTCGCTTTACCAGATAAGATTATTTTATACAACAGTTAAATGCACCAGCTATCCTGAGGGAAACTTCGGAAGGAACCAGCTACTAGATGGTTCGATTGGTCTTTCGCCCCTATACTCAATTCTGACAATCGATTTGCACGTCAGAACTGTTTCGGTCTTCCATCAGGGTTTCCCCTGACTTCAACCTGATCAAGTATAGTTCACCATCTTTCGGGTCACAGCATATATGCTCAAGGTACGTTCCAGTTAGAGGCATAAATAATATAAATATTATTATACATAACTATATAGAACGCCCCGGGATTGCGTTAATTAACTATAAATAGTTAAAAAA